>NW_017306596.1:983035-1020804 GCF_000935625.1 Nanorana parkeri | reverse complement strand
TTTCGACAGCTCTTTGGTCTTCACCATAGTGGAGTTTGGAGTGTGACTGTTTGAGGTTGTGGACAGGTGTCTTTTATACTGATAACAAGCTCAAACAGGTGCCATTGATACAGGTAATGAGTGCAGGACAGAGGAGCCTCTTAAAGAAGAAGGTACAGGTCTGTGAGAGCCAGAACTCTTGCTTGTTTGTAGGTGACCAAATACTTATTTTCCACCATAATTTGCAAATAAATTCGTTCCAAATCAGCCAATGTGATTTGTCTGGATTTGTTTTCTCATTTTGTCTCTCATAGTTGCGGTCTACCTATGATGCCAATTACAGGCCTCTCTCATCTTTTTAAGTGGGAGAACTTGCACAATTGGTGGCTGACTAAATACTTTTTTGCCCCACTGTAACATATGCATGCAATATTTCTATACAATATTGCATGCTTAGAGACCAAATAAAATCCTGCATACGAATAACCTAAAGACTTTAAAGCTTTTCCCTGAGCACTTATTTCTAAAATGAGGCAAATGCCTAGCTTTACTCCTTTACTACTATATAGGGCTTACTATTTAGGGGCCCCACCACCTTTGTGCCTATGTTTCTTAGTAACTGTGCTTGAGGAAGGATTTTCCTTTAAAAAGACAAATCACCCCAGCTGAGGATCTGGTGCTTTGCCCACTCCCCCTCCTTGTGACACTGAATGACAAAAGATCTTGAAGCCAGGTGATGATCTCACCCAGACTTCAAAGATTTTCATCTGACAGGGGGAGGGTAAGTAAAAAAAATATGGTAATGTGTGCTCTAGAGGGGTGGAGAGTTAGGATACAAAAAAAAGGGTGATGAGGGTTAAGGAAATGGCAAGACAATATCCATAACCAGTGTTAGAAATTGTCATTTTTAGTTTAGGTTATGAATACTTACAGGCATCAAAATATATAGAATGCCTACTTGCCTATGCCTCTATCCCATAAGAGATAATGTGTTTACTTACCAACTGCTCCACCAACAAGTGCCTTTACTCCCAGTGCCATTCCTTCAACAAATTCTTCAGGACCTTGAATAGCTCCCTATGGTAAAGCAAACAAAAAAAATATCATAATGAAAACAATGCAAACGTTTTATAGATGAATGCATCAAAAAAGGATGAAGGCCACCATATGTTCTATGCCAGAGACTGGGGCAATGATTTCAACCACCAACCAACTGCGGAAAGAATTAGCAGAAATACTGCAGGTATATTTAACTCACACTTGGCTAGTAATGAAAACATTTTTTATTCTGTTATAAAAGTGATGGTACACTATTGTCCCAACGCTGGCATCTTAGTGCCATGTCATTTTGGTGCTTGGTTCTCGTCACAGGAGACCGTGATACCTGAAAAAATATCTAATGAAAACAAATAACATACTATCAATTTATACATGTCTTTCACTGTACACTGGTGTACAAGCGACAGTAAAATGAGAACAAAAATCGTAGCAGGTCGAGACATAGTAACCTTAAAGCTTGCCATATCAATGTGAAATATTAAAACTTTGCAAAGACTGCACCCAAGATTTCATGACACTGATGCATTATTTACCTGATAAGGCTCATAGAAGAAAGCCTCCACCCCTTCAGAAAGATCTCGAAACAAACCAAAGGGGTTCCCCAGCACATCGAGGCCAAGAACAAGAACGTACATTTGTTTAATGGCCTAAAAGAGCAAAAAGACAATGTAACATTTTGGGTTTTTTGTTTTCAGTCACTGGAGTCGACATTTTTGCAAATTATACATGTATCATAAATAACAGATGATTTTCATCTTTTCATCTAGGAGTAGAGAGAAACAAACCAATGTGTCACTAGGATTTGGAGTGGTCTGTGATGATTTCATGTGGGTATTTGTGAACTCTGGGAAATATACTTCATTTATGTTTTTTGTGACCTTTAATAGTCTCCTTTCTGCTTGCCTCCTCATTTTCTTGTGTGCTTGCCTACACTTTTCTAGTTATTTAGCCGAGATGTTGATATTTAACGTAACTCTTGCACCTAACTTTACACATGCTTAGACCTGTCCCTTAACAACTAATTGCCCCCCCCTAGTTTAATATAGACTAGGGGACAGTTAAACCTCTTGCAGATTTTTTAATGCTGTCTTTGTTTCCAATGGGGCTAAAAGTGAGGGAAACCCCAAACTTTTAAATTATCACCAGAAAAGGAAGAAGGAAAAGGAGAAATCTTCCAATCTAAACACTTGTTTCAGTGATAACAGTCTCACTTTTAATTGATTTCCTTTTACTGTTGTGTTTACAGCACAGGAAGCAAAAATGAATCCCTCCGATGGGTTTTAATAATTCCCTACTCTATCCAAAAGGTACAAAAATGGTTTCCCATTAGATATACTTTGAAGTAAGCTTTTTATTCTCTGTAACATACAAGTAAGGAGACGCATTGCTTAGCTATACAATACCTCATGAGCCTGCTGGAATGCCACCACTGGTTTTCACCTTAGCTTCCTAAGTTACTACAACCATTACATTTTTGCTGCACTGCACCTTGGACAAATTGACGCACACTATCTCTTTGGTTTACATCCTGTGGCAAAGAGACGCCTAACCAAAAAGCCTCAGGATTGGTACAAGTCCCTGGCACTTCTGATGGGTCTATGCCTGCTTAAATTGTTAAAATTGCACTGTTGGCCTAGCATATACAGAATTATGTTTCCTTTAACCAGTTAATATGCAGTATTGCTGCATAATGATTTTCCAGCATAGAGATACTTTACTGCCTCTATAAGTAACAAGGTATTTATGATCTGACAGTGTTAGCTGATGAGGGATCCACAGTACCTACTAAGCTTCTACAAAGAGGTGAACGGATCTGTCATTGGGGACAACTGCCATTAAATTGTAAATTGCCTAATCTCTGTAACAGACCTCAAGCTATAAGTTGAGATGAGAAAAAAAAGAACAATTTAGGTGTCTGGCTTGGGAAGGAAAGGGGGCAGAACGGGAGAGGAGGATAACATTCACTTCATGGACACAGAGCGAGGTGATATTTCCAGCACAGTACCTTGGGTGACAGATACTACCCTACCACTACCATGCCTGGCTTCCACTGCAAAGAAAAATATATTTTTTCCTGTCAATTCTTATATTCCAATATTCCAAGTACAACACCCAACTAAAAAAAGTAGGGCTGTGGAAATTAAAGCTTAATTTCTCGATTAATTGTTAAACCTTTTGATTAAAATAATTTTGATCGCTAACGAAAACACTCACCTCTCCGCCGGCTTCCGGGAGTCCCGTCGGCGATCCACTGACGTCAGGGAAGGGGGAGGAGTTCGGTGACGTCAATGTCCGTGACGGCTAACAAAGTGAAGGGGGGAGGAGTCCGGTGACGTCGATGTCCGTGACGTCACCGGACTCCTCACCCTTTCGTTAGCCGACGGAGCCACTTGGGCCGGTGGGTTTGCCCAAGAAACTTTCTGCACGAGTGCCAGCCAAGGCATTGGCCTATACACATACAGCACAGCAATGAAGTAATAAAATGAACTAGGATCAAACTAATCCAGAATGTTATTATTCTGAGTTGCCCCACTCAAGAGTGGGTCATATTGAGTGGGGCACGTGAGATTAATAACGTGCTGGGTTAGTGTGATCCTGGTTCATTTTATTACTTCATCACTGTGCTGTATGTGTATAGGCCAATGTAGTTGGATCTGTATGTGCGTTATAATTAATCGAAATTAAGTGATTTAAAAAAATTTCGATTAATCGAACACGAAAAAAATCGAGCCCTAAAAAAAAGATCACACCATTAGCAAAACATGCTTTCCCAATTTTCACCTGAATACCTTTGCTCTTTCCATTCAAGGAAAGGCATGACATGTAGCAGCATTTATTTCTGCCATTTCACCAAAATATTTAATATACCCACAATGGGATGTGAACAAGCACACCACAAAGCAGACTGTGAAAGTAAAACAATCCTTATCTTAAATTATTTTTTTTAAAGGAGCTGCCGTAGCTGAAACTGTTGTTAAGGCTCACTTATTAATATTTATGTAATGATAACATAGTGCTTAATCATAATAATTCTTTTTTTCATCAAATCAATAAAGTAATTTTCGCAAAACAAAATAATTTTTGGGATAATGCTTGCTATACATATTTGTTTTTACAGGGCTATTAAACCCTCAGTGTGTTTTTGCAAGCAGTAGATATATGCAGAAACTGAAGAAAAGAAAAAAGAAAAAAAAAAAACTTTTCAAACAGGTTTAAACTTACCTGTGTCTTCGCCGCGCGCTCCCGTCCGAACATCTGAAGAGTCTCGGGCGGCCGCAAAAGATCTTGGGGCGGGCGCATGCGCAATTCAGATGTTCGGCCGGGAGACGAGGAGAGACACCCGCACAGACTCCGTGGGACATGAGAGAAGAGGAGGACACAGGAGTCAGCGCTGGATCAGAGACCCGCACCAGCGCTGGATGTCACTTTAAGTATATGTTAACATATACTCACTTGTCGTGAATAATGCCTTACAACTTCCCACTGCAGTTCTTGCGTTGTATAAAGTTGGTTCTCAACCTCATAAAAAGCCAGTCTAAAAATGAGAAATAACATTATTGTCAATGACTTGGAGCCATTCTATCACACAGAAGTGCAGCTGTGAAGCACATACTTGAACACAACATCCTGCACATCAGTCAGGGTAGCACCAATACTCTTCAGGAGGAGGTTTAAAGATTGCACTGGTATAAGTTCTTTGTCTCGAAGCTCTTTATTCCCATCATCTCCACCAGTACTAAGGGAGAAGCTTAAATGTAACTAAAAAAACAACAAAAAAAAGCGGATTAGTATATCTAGATTTTTGACAAACAAAGTAACATGTGTCAATCTTACATTACCTTTATAGGAGATATATGAAAATGCTCATACAAGCTGACTTGGGAGGTATTAATTGAAGACACAGTGCTCAATTCAGTTTGGAGAGACTCCACATCTTTTTTGAAGAGCACAACCTATTGAAACATATTTAACATAATCAGGAAAAAGCAGAGCTCATTGACATTAACAGGATTAGTACCACATTTCAAAACCATCTACTTAATTTTTGGGGCCTTTTCCTCGGCCTCTAATGCCCAGTTGTAATTATGTTGTTTACTATATAGAGACTAAACGTACCACCTAATTGTAGCTACAGTATATAATTTAGCAGTACCTGCAAAAGGTGCCAACTGACTCTGTACAGGGTCTCCTTCCTAACCAACAGGATCTCAGTACCCATACTTCTGAAGCATCTAGCACATAATCTAATCAAGCAATAGATATCTCTAAAATAGTCACCAGAGCTAACAGAAAAAAAAACTATTCCAGCCAATAGTTTTAACCATCATTCTACCTCGGATTTACTAAATTATGCCTAGTCTACCACACACTTAAGTAATCTAGATAACTCAATTTCAATATAGTGCTCTGTTGCCCGAATACATAGACAAGCACAGGCAAATTATTCCCTTCCCGACCAATGTCTGTAAAAGGACCAGCAGCTCATTAAGTTACTACTGTTGATGGGTCCCTGGGGGTCTGAGGCAGACTCGCAACAGCAGATTAGGTGGTCACAGTTCTGTGATCATAGCGAGAGCTGATCGCTGTGATCGCAGAGCTGTGACAGTTCCACAGGCGGCAGAAGCTCACTGTGTTGTGTGCAGCAGGAGCCGGCTGTGTGTTTACAAAGTGATACAAAGTATCTCTGAAGAGGACACTGTATTCTACTAAGAGTACAAAGCCCCTGTAAATAAAAAATAACTCCTTAGGGTACACGTGTTTAAAAATAAAATAAGATGTACAAATAAAATTTTTAAAAGTTTTAAAAAAGTAAGAAAATATATGTTTAATAAAAAATGATTTCAAAAAATATAGTGAAGAGGAGGCTATAAAAGATAGGAGAGGAACATACCACATTCTATAATTGCTCCACACTAAAATTGTATTTCACTCTTTGTATTTTGTGACCTATAACTCCCAAAATAAACAGAAATCCCAGACATATGATACACTCTATAAATGAGGACAAATATAAGAATTTATTATGAATTACTTTCTGTTAGCTACACTAATTATGTACACATTATTATTGCCAAAACTGTAAACATTTAGTTTTTTTTTCAATCTCCATTTTTGTAATAAAAAATAAGAATTTATATATCCATATGTCACATCAACTTTAACCACATTTTGTTCTTAAAACAGTATATAATATGTGTAGGTGCAATAAATGATGATTAAAATTATGGCTAAATAAACATATAGCAAAATGGCAAAAGTGCTTCGGTCCCCGGAAGTGAAAACATTTTCTGAAGCTGTGTCACTAAGAGGTTAAAGGCTAATTGTAATAATAGAGCTATCTTTAGTATGCTTATTGACCATTTCTAACATTTCTCAGGGACCGTGTTGGTGAGATCTCTATTTTCTCCAGTTTCTGGGTCTGTATGTCTGCTGTTGTTGTTATGAGGGGGTCCTGCTCACTCTCCTGGACACTAATGTTATTTAGAGAGCATTAGGGGATGCAGGATATTGGGCAGGAACACCCAAATCGCACTTTTGGACAGTAAACTAGTCATGAATTCAAGCAGAAAGATCACACTGTTGGCAGTGTCCAAGACATAAATGAAATGAAGGGCTGACTCATCACACCAAGCTCTACTTATAATTGTATAAAGGTACAATCCTTTAACAACAGAAATTAGGAAAATATATTTAATGTTACCATATATTTTTTTTTAAATGTAACAGAGAAAATAGCAGCAGAAGGTGTATTACAGCCTTACCTCCTGGTCCGTAGACACATCTTCACTTTGAGTAAAAAGCTCTGCCAAGGCATACAAAAAACCCAGATCTATTCGCAGATCCATTTCTTGAATTAAGACCTTGAAGTACCTGATAGAAAAGCATACTAGTCTGTAGTACATTTCAGGAATATCAATTAACAAAAGTAAGGCCCTGTGTCAATGACATCAGTTTGAGATGCTTCTGAGATCACTGAGAATTCCTTGACAGGACCTGCATCTGACTGGCTTTATGCTGCTTTTGCACCCCCCCCATTGTTTTGTCAGAGTGCAAAACTTGTATGAAGCAAACAGAAGCCTGTCAATACATGCCCCAATACAGACAGGCAAAAAAAATGAAGACTTGAAACATACGGTATAAGTAAATGTATAAATAAGGACATTTCCCTAATGTCTGTACATAACTGTGCAGTGCTTACATCCTTCAATACTCCATAACCTCTTGTCATAGAGAGTACCATACGATGTCAACACTGCACTTGACCTGTACAGGCCATACAGTTTGCTACTAAAATGAAGGTATAACCTAGAAATATATACATGTTATACATTAGCATTACATTAGCAAGAGAAGTGATACATCACTACATTTTGCATTTGACAGGAAATTGTGTGTTCATTCCAGGAGTTACACCTTAATAAAAACTGCATTTATCCTTTAGTATAGTTTTTTCAAATCTAAAAATTATAATACATCCATGAAAATGAAAACTGCATTTATCCTTTAAATTCAATATATCCAAATAAAAAATGATATGTTAAGAGAAAAAGTCAAGAAGATTTAAAGGATTGGGGTGACTGGTGTACCACAGCCTTCCTGGGCAGGAAGCAGGCTTCCCTTGTTTTGCATTATAAGGCTTAGCTATAGATTTTGATTGCAGAGTAATCTTAATATCTCTCACTGCAATTATTTTAACTAGTCATGCACTGAAAGGAAAGTTTTAGACCGAAACTGGAAAATAAAAGATTTGTCAGGCCAAAACCAAAAATGACATTTTTTTCCAACCTTTTTAAAATCATTATTTTTTTTAACTTTACTGTTAGGGGTTTTGGGAAATATCGGGGGTCTAAACAGACCCCTGATATTTTCCTTTTAAATTAGAAAAAGAGATTGAGGATGCAGAGTGATGTAGATCACTTCCTGTTCATTCATAACTGAGGTCACAGTAAGCATACTATGTCCTCAGTCATTTACAAACACTCAACTGACTGCTCTGCTTGCCACAGGAGGCCGAGCAGGGTGGTGCAAGAGGAAGGCTCAGCCTCGTGTGACAGCTGACAGCTATTTCCTCCCACACCACCCTGCTCGGCATCCTGAGAGCTGTCTCCTCCCTGCACCACCCCACTCGGCCTCATGTAAACATCTCTCCTCCCTGCTGGGCGCCGGCAGCTGGTTCCTCTGTGTCCCCTCAGATCCCTGCTGCCTCTGCCGACACAGGAGGGGAGAGCAGGAAGGAGAGAAATTTTCAGGAGGCTGAGCAGGGTGGTGTAGGAAGGATTCCGCTGCCGGTGCCCAGCAGGGAGGAGAGAAGTTTTCAGGAAGCCAAGTGAGGTGGTGCAGGGCGCCGGCAGCTGGATCCTCTGTGTCCTCTCAGTTCCCCGCTGCCTCTGCCAACATAGGCAGGGGAGAGCAGCGGGGAATGGAGGGGACACAGACTGGAAACCAGCGGGTTGGAGACAAGTTAGGGATGCACCATATTTTCGGCCACAGTTTGGGCTGTTATGGTACAATCTGCATTTTGTCCATAGTACAATTTTCAGCCCGAAATGTTTCTGCAGTTGAAATTTTGGCACATCCCTACATTTAACAGTATAATACTGGAAATGTTTTGGTTAAAATGTTAAAACTAATCAAGTTGAGCCCCCAAAAGTATCCATAGCGCTATGTGGGTTTGGCATACTGTATATAGCTTAAAAATATTGCACTCTACACATAACAATATTAATTAATATGTGAACCTCCCACAAGGGTTCTCAAAACAACAATGGTGGCAGCCTGAGCACAAAACAATGGCATAACAAAACTGGCCATAATTATCATAAGTGAATTAACCCTCTGCAGATCAGAAAGGATCAAAAGGTTAAATTGGTAATTATGTGGAATCAAATCCCTCTAAAGGTGGCCATACACTTTACAACCATCGCAAGACCTTAGTCTTTACAACCATCGCAAGACCTGAGGGGTGGGCTTCCGATGACCGCAATGCTGAACGGGCAGTGTGCGCGTGCGCACACCGGCCCGTTCGGCATTTGTCTCCCGAGCATCATTCAAACCAGCCGAAAATCTTACGATTTTCGGCTGGTTTTTTAGCATGTGCCTTAAACAAAAGACGTGCGACCTTACAGTAGAAACAGTCGCACGCCTTCATTCACACTGCACGATTCTCGTACGATCGCGGGATTTCCCGCGATTCTCGTACAAAAATCGTGTATGGGCACCTTAAAACCTTCATCTACTGTATATAAGTGTTGGTTGTAATGAAACACAAATATTTCTATTTTGATCATTAGGGATGCACCGATATATCGGCCGCCGAAACATATCGGCCGAAAATTGCACTTTTGGCAAAATGCCGAAAGTTGAATTTTTTGGCCGATCCAGCGGTGCATCCGTGATTTCTCTCCGCCCCACTGGGCGCTGCTCTGTGTCCCAGCGGGGAGGAGAGAAACTGTCACAGGAGGCAGAGAGCGCTGTGAGCGGCCAGCGTCTCTCCTCCCTGCACCGCTCGGCCTGCTGTCACAGATCAGGAGAGCGGCGGTGTGGGTGGAGACACCAATTCCTGTCACAGGAGGCTGAGCTCTCCTGCAACGCCCCGCCCAGCCTCCTGTGACAGCCAATCTAGGATGGAGAGCGGCGGTGTGGGCAGAGACAGCTGTCATTGCTTTAACCGGAGACTGAGCTCTCCTCCCGCACCACCCCACCCAGCCTCCTGTGACAGCTGTCAGGATGGAGAGCGGGTACAAACACTCAGCGATCACTGATTACTGAGTGCTTGTAAATAATTGGGAGCAGAGTTTACTGTGTCCCCAATTATGAATGAATGGGAAGTGATCTACATCACCTCCTGTTCATTCATGATTGTAGTTATAGTAAACATACTCTGTCCACAAGTTATGAATGAACAGGCATACTCAGTATAGAAGATTCCTGTTGATTTATAACAGTGGATGCAGAAAAAGAGATTGAGGACTCTGTGTCCTCAACCTCTTTCTATTTTAAAATATTTAATAAAAATTAATAAATAAATATTTAAAAAAATTAAAAAGTTTATAAAAAATAAATACAAATCAAATATTTGAAAAAGTTAGAATAAAAAACATTTTTGGTTTCGGTCTGACAATTTTTTTCATTTCGGTTGAAATTTTCGGTGCACCTCTATTGATAATGGTTATGATTATACCATCCTATGCTTTTGTTTGTATTCAATTGCTAATATTTCATTTATATTAAATGAAAGCTAAATGCCTTAAATGCCCCCCAAAAATTGAAGAATACGAACTTACTTTATCCGTGATATTTCAGAATGTCCGGCTGTTCTGATCACAATGCTCACATCAGTGAAGGGTTTTGGTTTTAAAAGGATAACAGAGGTAAATATATTTATAAAAAAAACAATGAGCTTTTCCTTAGAAATCACAATATATTACTGAAAATGATTTTAACTTTGTTGTGGCGTTTGTTCTGAAATAAAGTTATTCTTGTAAGGTTGTAAGCTAGCTTCTCTGCAATGCCGTTATATGATATGAAAAGAGTGCCACCATCCAAAATGCAAAAAGGAATTCGGAAAAAATGTCCCTAGCTATCATGCGTTCAGAAAAATACTGTAACTGAAAAAACAAACCTGAGTCCAAGGTCACAGACTTGGGTGGTTTAATTGGGTAAAATACGAAAGGAAATATGGCTCCAGGAATCTGATTTTGTATCTGTCAATAAAACATGAAATGGAAACATTAGCAATAAGCTTTGTAAAGGGACACACAAGGGAAAAAAAGACAAGTTTTCCATTTGAATCTTAAAATATAAAGTAACTGTCACCTTAAAGCACATTTTGCCAATATTTATTAAGACATTAAATTTACAAGTATATCACATTAACCATTGTACAGGATGCCAGGAATGCTTCCTGGACGGTTGATATATTTCCCCGCTACTTAGCTCATGGTCCCTTTAACTTTGACATAAATTCTGGGTGTGGTTACTGGGGTTGTGGCCACTGAGGGGTGTGGTCACTGAGGGGCGCTGTAAAGCTTTCTCGCACAGGGCGCCTAAAGGCCTAAGGCCGGCCCTGTTCTCACCAATGCAGAGTGAGGGGTTCCGTGGTGAGTTTTTCGAAGGGAAACTGCAATCTTCTCATGTTTGGTAGTCCTGAAATGGGACCCGGAATCTGGAGGCTCGGAGAGATATTAAGTGGGAAAGAGCCTCCAAATCTGACTAGAAGCATTCAGGCCTGGTAAGGGTTAACCCACCTGGTGGGAGTGTTCAAAGTGCACAGTAAGCCAGCCTGCAGTGTCTGTGAGGTGTGTTTGAAACAGGACATGGCTGAGTGTTGCGCTATGGACTGCTACTGAAACATTGCTGGCCATGTTTGGCCCTCGGAGAGCAGGCTGGGATGCTAACCCTGAGACTTATGTATACAGGGGCAGTGAGCCGGACTTTCTGTTATATTGGAGACGTTTTTGTATATTTGTTTTGTTTGCTGAAGATGAGCAGTTTCTGTCGGAAACGGCAAAATTACTCATCCACTCCCTTGTTATATCTCGTCTTGACTATTGCAACTCCCTCCTCATTGGCCTTCCACTACACAGGCTACCCCCCTTCAGTCTATCATAAATGCAGCTGCCAGACTCATTCACAAAACCAACCGCTCAGTGTCTGCAAACCCCTCTGTCAATCCCTGCACTGGCATTCACTCGCCCAAAGGATAAAATTCAAAATATTAACAATAAGTTACAAAGCCATCCACAACTCTGCCCCTAGATATATCTCAAACCTGGTCTCAAAGTATCACCCTAACCGTCGGCTCCGCTCATCCCAAGATCTCCTGCTTTCCAGCTCCCCTGTCAACTCCTCCCATGCTCGCCTCCTGGAATTCTTTACCCCAACCTGTCCGTCTGTCGCCCACCTTGACTGCCTTTAGGCAATCCCTACAGACTCATCTCTTCAGGGAAGCCTATCCCACCTCAACCCAACCAAACAATTCATCCCCACACAGCTCCCTCCTCATGTATCACTTCCCCCTCCCTTTTAGATTGCAAGCCCTCATGGACAGGGCCCTCCTTACCATCTTGTCTTGATTTGTTTTGTGCGCTTAAATAGTATAGAAGTTTACCTAATTTTTATTTACACTCATCCTCATAGTTAGAGCCGAAGTGTGACATTGAAACAGTCACACGTCGACTCTATAGATAACACATAGCGCCGCTTGCTCACTTCCTGATCATCTCCTTGCAGAGAGCTGTGACGGTCAGTCACCACTCCCTGCAGGGATACCCCTCCTCCCCTCTCCAATCCTCCAGTGCTGACTGGAGGGACAGACGAGGGAGGGGGCGAGCACAGCTGGCTCTGCCTCTGGGTGGATCTCGACAGCATATGTGAAATTTCCTTGCTACTAAATATTCCACGGTCAACTGTTAGTGGTATCATAACCGAAAATGACAGAGCGGGGTCAGCGCACGCCGAAGCGCACAGTGCGCGGAAGTCACCAACTATCTGCAGGGTCGATAGTTACAGACCTCCAAACTTCGTGTGGCCTTCAGATTGCCACAACAACAGTGCTTAGAGAGCTTCATGGAATGGGTTACCATGGCTGAGCAGCTGCATACAAGCCTTACATCACCAAGCGCAATGCAAAGCGTAGGATGCAGTGGTGTAAAGCATGCCGCCACTGGACTCTAGAGAAGTGGAGATGTGTTCTCTGGAGTGACGAATCATGCTTCTCTGTCTGGCAATCCCATGGACGTGTCTGGGTTTGGCGGTTGCCAGGAGAATGATACTTGCCTGACTGCATTGTGCCAAGTGTAAAGTTTGGTGGAGGGGGGATTATGGTGTGGGGTTGTTTTTCAGGGATTAGGCTTGGCCCCTTAGTTCCAGTGAAGGGAACTCTTAAGGTATCAGCATACCAAGACATTTTTGGACAATTTCATGCTCCCAACTTTGTGGGAACAGTTTGGGGATGGCCCCTTCCTGTTCCAACATGACTGAGCACCAGTGCACAAAGCAAGGCCCATAAAGACATGGATGAGCGAGTTTGGGGTGGAGGAACTTGACTGGCCTGCACAGAGTCCTGACTTCAATCCGATAGAACACCTTTGGGATGAATTAGACCGGAGACTGCGAGCCAGGCCTTCTCGTCCAACATCAGTACCTGACCTCACAAATGCACTTCTGGAAGAATGGTCAAACGTTCCCATAGACACACTCCTAAACCTCGTGGACAGCCCTCCCAGAAGAGTGGAAGCTGTTATAGCTGCAAAGGGTGGGCCAACTCAATATTGAACCCTATGGACTAAGACTGGGATGCCATTAAAGTTCATGTGAATGTAAAGGCAGGCGTCCCAATACTTTTGGCAATATAGTGTGTGTGCTTCCCTGACCCTAAAGAGAACTATGGGATAAAAAGGATACCCCATAGATCTCTTTTAAAGTAAAGATAAGGCAGCACTCTCCAAATAATATGAAGAAAAAAATCACTGGGGTCTCTTCTAAAGACAGTTAGACACAAAACATTATTTCAGGAATGATTTAAGTGTTAACAATAATGCTTTACTTAATAATATTGCTGCACATAATCAAGAGAAACAGAAATGATGTCTGAGACATTTTAGGAGAGCTGCATATTTCACAGGCAAGTACCAAATTATTTTCATTATTATTATACTGGATTTATATAGCATTGACAGTTTGTACAGCGCTTTAAAAAATATGGGGAGACAGGACAGTTACAATACAATAGCATACAAGAGGGTTAGAAGGATTCAGGCTTGTGAGAGCTTTCAATAAGAAACTATACTGCAGGTAGGTACTTAAAGGAGAACTATGAGGTGAGTGCTTTTCACTCACCTCATAGTTCTAGCCGACCTGTGACAATGAGACTGTCACAGGTCGGCTCAGTAGATTGGGAGGTGAGCGAACACATACCGGCGTTCGCTCGCCTCTCGATCCTGTCACGGCTCTCTGCCATGACAGGGGGAGGGGCTGGATTCCCCTCTCCCCGCTACGATCTGCCAGCGCTGACTGGCGGAACGGACGGGGGAGGGGGCGGGTACAGCTGGCTCTGCCTCTAGATAGGCAGAGCCAGCTGTCACTCACGCAGCTGGGCGGATCCCGTCATTTAAGACGTGATCCGCTCGGCAGCGGCGTCTCAGTATACCGCGAGCTGTAGCTCGTGGTATACTGAGCTTAGTGTAACGGGAGGACGCTGGTTTGTGTCCTCCCGTTACCCTAAGGAGAACTATGGGGAAAAACACTGACCCATAGTTCTCCTTTAAGATGTGCTAGATTTCTGGAAACTGAAAAAAACCCAGATATGGGCAATACAGTGTTGTAGTGGTTAACCCTTCTGCGTTGTGGCAGTAGGGGTCCCTGGTTCGAATCTTGGCTAGATGACTATCTGCAAGGAGTTTGCATGTTCTCCCTGTGCTTAAGAGGGTTTCCTCTGGGTACATCGGTTTCTTCCCACACTCCAAAGAGATGCTGGAAGGTTAATGAGCTCCAGTCTAAATCAGCTCTGTATGCATGTGAGATAGGGAACTTAGATTGTAAGCTCCTTGAGGGCAGGGACCGATGTGAATGTGCAACTATATAAAGCACTGCGTAAATTGTTGGCGCTATTTAAGTGCCCTTAATAAATAAATACAAAAATAAATATATTGTTCTTCATGAACACGATTTGATACAGTTGACAGTGGATCTGAATGTAGTGTTGTATGCCTGTTCACTTGAGTTACTATATCTGCAAAGCTCTACTGTGGCAACTTAGGCTGATGTGTTATCTTTGCAGTGGTGTGAAAACTTCACCCTCTTCCCATGAAATCACAACCCTTTTTCTTATCAAGGCAGAATCAAGAAGTCCTCCCACCAAAATAAGCACCATGTGTTGGAGTAGGCATTCCTACTCACAGAGTGGAGGAATTCTAGTTGCTGATTTGCCTAATGTGTGAGCTGTAAATAATCATCCCTATAGCATTATATCATTTTTAATTTTTTTTTAAATGATTTCTATGGAGAAATACAACTTTGTGGCCAATCAAATAACTTGTTGTTTGAGAAAAATACAATGCAGTAGGTCTCCTGCACATACTTGTATTCTGTAGAGCTGTAGTCTGATGGAAGTCTGATGAGCAGAGGCTGAGTATTCTATTTTCAAAGCTGGCAAGTGGCTTCTTCTCACTGGTGCTGTTGATGGCTGTACAAATTTCATCTCAGTGAAAGTAGGTGTTAAGCATACCTGCAGCATTCATAAAAACACCAAGCGTGTTAAAAAACACTGATCAGAAACATATTATATTAAAATGTAGGTTTATTTGAAATAGCTGGAGGTAAATTGGAGCTGTTGCTCATAGCAAACATTAAGGTTTCAATCTTACCATGGTTTTGGACTGTTTTAGTGTGCAGAAGCCCAAGCGGTACTTTTGCAATGACCATTAAAGCCTCCTATTACTTAAATCAAGTTACATGGGGAGAAGGCTGATTATTGCAAGTCCTTTTAACTTGCTATTTTAACCTTACCATAATTGTGTTTCTTGCTCCTCTATCAGTCTAATATAAAACACACACAAAAAAAAGGAGGACTTAATATCAAATGTGTTTTTATTAAACTCCATGTATAATTATCTAGCTTGTTACCTGGGCATTGGAATCCAACTCAACAATTTTAATGTCTGTGGGGGCAGACTCGCTGTATTCCTTGTAGGCTGCTTCTAACTTTTCTGTTTGCTTCATACTGAGTGGCTTCCATCTGGATTTCTTCTTTGTCTCCCAAACCACATCTGAACTGTACAGCACACACACCAAAAACATAATTTAACTGTGTTCTTTGGGGTTAATACAGTATTCATTATATGTTAAGTCTAGGGAGACAGTATTTAAAAATGGACTAAAAGCTGTTCCTATCATAAAGCAAGTTGAACATTTTGTGTTAGTACGCATGAGACTATAGATTATATTTATAAAGGAGTGAACATTATATGCACCAAACATTCACTGCAGGTGCATCTTCCCCTGCAGTGAATGCCACATCCACTGGTTTAGAAATATGCCCCTATGTTTGTACCTTTCCTTTTAATTCTCAACTGCACCCTTTGAGAACAAACACTTCAAAAGCAGCACAGGAATCCATAATTTATATCCATGTCTATCACTACTATACAACAAATATACAAAGCTGGATGGGATTCTAGGCAAAGTATGGCTTAATGCTGAAGGTGACTTATCCTAAAAGATGACGTTTCAGCTGTGTTTTGGCAGAACTAAGTCTAGCAAATGCTTAAAAACTTTAGCCAACAAGAGGCAGTCCATAACTTCAAGATGTGTGTAGTTCTCACATCTTCTAAATTCCAACATAGAACACTTTGATCTATAAAAGCTGTCAAGCCTCAATATCCCCAAATAGCTTACATTGTATGTATGTATGTATGGAAATGTCTTATTTTACAGGCTTATTTGACCTTTTTACTTTCTATTTTGCAGTTGTGACTTTATATTTTACATACTTTGCACCGAATTATGACACGTGTGTAATCACTAACCATTTTAGAATAACATATTTAGGCATGTGATGACAACATGGTAGAATAAACAACTTGCCTGGTGATGCCAATGTAGCATACTTCTTGCTTGGAATAGTTATTTACTAGGGAAATGCCAAGATTTGATAATGATATTATGACTTCCTGCTCTGCTAATTCTGCTTTTTCATTGTCATATGTCACTTTGAAAACATTTTCGTCTTCCGTGAAAAGCACAATCCGTTGCAAACCTTCCAGGAAAGAGACCATGTAGATAATACAGTTCTCCAGTCTGTGGTATTCAACTCGGTCCTACACATAGAAAATATCAATAATTATACACATATACTTGAATTGTCTTAATATCATAATTCTACATACAGTACAAGCTGGTGGGAAAGAGGGGACCAGCACTAGTAGCCAAGCAGGCTCTGCTGCCATGCACATAAGCTGACAAGAGGAGATAGAGAAAAAATGTATCACTGTAATGCTACTTCTTGACTGCCCAATCAACGGGTGCATGGTGTGTTTTTGAACAAGCTGTACTGGCACTGCAGTGGGGGTCCAGGACCCAGATATGCGGTCTTACAGGGGTGACTGAATTACAAGACTAGCTGAACAGACAGTTTGCATATGCATTTCAACCATGCATCTAGCTGCAGTGCATCTGATCCCATAGTTGGTCAGCAAAGTACTTGAGATTCTCTCTGCCATATAGTGCAGCAAGAGCTTAAAGCTTTGAGCTTAGAGATGGGAATTAGAGATTGACTTGCAAGTCCTGACATACATTGCATACTATAGCATAAGGAAAGAAAAGGAAATTGCAATGACAGCAGTAAAGTATTACTGTAAATTCACTTTGAGTTGAGGAGATGTAATATGTATGGTCATGTTTGTGGACATGTTTGCAGTGGCACAAAAGGAAGCTTATATTCTGTAGCATCAAGGGACTCATCTACTGTCAAATGTATTTTGCAGGAAAAGCCAAGCAGAAAAAAAAAACCAAGAATAGCAGATGATTAGTGTGCTAATTATAACAACAACAACAACAACAACAGTGTAATGACCTCTGTCTGAATGACTTTTCCTGTGGCTGTTCCACATTTCCAAGACAATTCTCTTTGACTAGTAGGGTCTTCCCAGGCATATAGTGCGGCTTTTCCAGGTGCTAATTTGTCTGGTTGTGCATTGACAGAGCTGAGAAAAACACAAAGGGCAGTAGGTCATTATTTATTTGTGTTACAGGAAGACAAACATCATAAGGTGCATGCAAAAAAACATTTCTAAATAAATATTTGCATAACAAATAATTGAACTTTACCAAACAAGCAGTTTAGGAGTTGGTTTAATCGACACAGCATAAATTAAAATCTTAAGGTGAAAATCTTAGAATAACTACATTACCTTTGGAAAAATTCAATGATCTCTGCCTTTGTATCATTAATGATAAGGAATGGAGCTGACCCTACAAAGTAGTCCGAAAAAGTGATGACAGTGGAATGGTCTCTTGGGGTGACATCCACCAATATGCCTCCAAGCTGTAAGGAAAGACAAAAATATCATTTAGCAGGTTATAAAAATCTTCTAAGTCTTTGGACTCTCCATTATGCCAAACTGTGATCTATCTTGGGCATCCTGCATACTTATAAAAGGTATAGTTTGGGGGCGCATACACGCGGCTGCCTCCAAAGCCCTTCCTTCCTACCCTTCTTTGTGTTTTGGAGGATGTCAGAGTGTAGGCTCTTTTGTGCATATATGGTGGGACTGCCTGATTGCGGCCCATTTTTGGTCAAAGATCTTTGCTATGGTCTTTGGTTTTACGCCCGACAAAAGCCCTCATGCTGCTCTCTTTAACCTGAAACCACTGGAAGTCACCAACTGACAATTTAAACTGCTGCTGTACATTTTTACTGTGGCGAGGAAGGTGATCGTAAGATCTTGGAAGACTCCTTATCTTTCCCCAAGGATTTTTTTAAAAAATTATGTCACATTTTCTGTTTTTTTGAAAAATTGTCTGCTATGCAGAACTATACCTTGGCTTTCTGGGATCCGTGGATTGCCACATTTTTTCCTGATTTCTTTGACAGTAGCTCCATGGTGCTTTGAACGTTTGACTGTCTTTTTTGGGTAGATTGGGGGTGGAGAAGCCACAGTCTTGTCCTCTCTCCCTTTTGTGTGACCCTTTGTGTACCTTGTCTTCCCCTCTTTGCAGTTGTCTGCCTTTAAGGTTGGATGATTTTTCCCTGTTTGCCTACCATTTACTGTTATTATCGATCTCGGTTGATTTTTTAGTTTCCTATTATTGTATGTTAAAACAAAACTTTTCAAGAAAAATTTATTGAAACAAAAAAAAAAAGAAGTGTAGTCTAACTACTTGCTGTCACCCATACTTGCATTGACCCATTGTAAATAAACCGACGGACAGCAAGCTCCCTCCAGCAGGGCGCCGTAAATATACGATACTTGTAAACAGCCATTAACGGCTGTTACATACAAGCGGTCAAGCTGTTCTATAGCCACCTGATCGCTTGTATGGTGGCCAACAGTGTGCGCCCCCCCTCCTCTTGCATCGCGGCCCCCCCCTCCACCGCCGTTACCGGCTATCCCTATCCCGGGTTCCGGTGTCCCCTTTGCGGGCCTGGGACAAGCTCAGCGGCTCTCTGCAGAAGATTGGAGGGAGGTCAGCACTCTCCCACCTGCTGATCTCCCCTCTGATCTCTAAATGCGGAAGTGGTGTGTATTACATCCAGGGATGCACAGATTACAGTATTTCGGTATCGAGTACCGATATATTTTTTTTCAGTACTCACCGAATACCAATCCTGGAAGTCCCATTAAGGAAGCCAGGTGGTGTGTAATGACTCACCACCTGGCTTCCTGATTAGCCGAGAAGCCGGGTGGCGAGTCCCGGCTAATCAGGAAGCCAGGTGGCAATGATATAAAATTAATTTCAGTACAGCATTGCATGACTGAAAAAAAGTCAAAGTACCGAAGCGCTGAATACTGAAAAATGGTCTGGACAGGAAGGAGGTTTACCACCCCGGTCTTCAAGTGGTTAATGCTTGTGGGGATGTTATCAACCAATTGCAGCCTTTGAAAAACTGAAGACAGCCTCAATCCACTTTTCTAAAAACTGTGAATTTACTAATGTGTTTTAGAAATTGGCTGGTTTCCTACAGAGGGCAAAACATCTAAGGCAAGAACTGAGTCAGCCTGTATCACCCCATAGTACTTATTTAAAAAGATGTGAATTTGATTGACATACCATCTTAGATGATTCGCCTTTAACAAACGGGCCAATTAATAAGCATTACCCTAAGTGTTATTTTAGTGGTGTGTGTCATTGTTATGGTAAACCTAACACAAATTTATACTGAAGGGAATAAGTGCATGGGGTCAAATCCGCGAATAACCACACAGTGCATGACACAATCTAAAGAACTACTGGTACAGGAACATAGTTAACAATACAACCTCTTGTGAAACTGAAATAGCTGAACACAAGGAGTTACCTTTTCATCAAGATGAAGCAGAGTACAGTTCTCCTGTTTATCAAAGTTTATTCTCTTTGGAGGAGTCTGGCAGCCTTCAACCTCAACGGTCAGTTTATTTTTCATACAATCAGGCCAAAATGGTACACACTAAAATAAGATAAAAATCATTTCCTTCCATCTTTACTTATCTCAGTGAATTTATGGTTGCCTTATCTCAGAATTAACAGACAGTTAATAGGAATCGTTGTTGTCATAACTTATGAAGCAGCTGACTGTTTTTATTATGATTGCGCAAGCATATAAAGGCCAGGCACCATAAATGAAATGATGTATTACTGGTTGCAAACTTTTAAAAAACGAAAAACAAGCCATTTCTTAGTATATAAGGAAGGGCATTTCTAAGGCCTGGCACTCAGGGCACATGCACCATTTCTTCCTGGGTCACTTTCTAATAGCTGTTGCCATCATAGAAAGCATGAGAAACATTTCTACTAAACTTTAGTTGAGTTTTTTTTAGTATCTTGTACATCCATTCTTACATCCCCCATTGATACCAGTATTTTGCACAGAATTATGTTAGGTTGATCTATTAGTGAATAAGAGAATCTGGCATTTTATATCGAATTACATTTTTTGTGTATGCAAGTGCTTTGCAATTCATATTTCATTTTCACTAAACACAATATTGCCTATCAATAGAAATGAGATTATTCATTCTATGTAAAATTTGATACATTATTTCATTGATCCTCTCTGCTTTTAAATTAACTTATTACTACCACTACTAATTATTTCTTTTAAGAAGTTATGAATTATTAGAAATTGAATTTCAGTCATGTGATCATATTTTCAGAATGATAGTTATGACTGTTTACAGCCAATTCCCTTTTCTCAGAAATAAAGATTCTATTTGTTTTAGACCTAGGTATAGGGTCTGGAGGAAGCAGTAGAGGAGCCAGGCCTTTTTTAGTACCCTTTTGAGTGTTCTGCTTCTCTAGCCTTGGTATAGGTCAGTAAAAAGTAATTTTTAAGGAACACGGGGTGAATGACAAAGTGACCTAAGAGAAAAGGGAAGAGATAACATTTGGACCAATAAACAGCCTCATCCACTTTTTATTAAGTTATGACACAAGCCCCAGAACACTTACATTTAGGTGCCCAGGCTTGTAGGACCCTAACAATGCCCATTGTAAACAGGCAGGAAAATAGACACATAAAGCCATAGATGGCTACGGACAGAGAGACACTACCACAAATATTAAAATTGTACACATTTCCTTCATCAGTTCTGAAAATGAATGGCATAGTACTGACCTGTCCAGAGGGAACTTTAATTACTCTCACTGTATTTTCCTCAGTTACACTCACGTTATAAGTACTTCTATTTGTGATCATAAAAAATGGTGTGAAAGTGACAATTCTGGTGAGATTAAAACTGCTGGCATAAATAGATACACCAACCTATAACAAAGAAGAAAATGGTAAATAGGTACAAGTTCACCTAAAGACCAAAACCACAAAACATTTTAGTTAACTTACTTGGTAGTCCATCTGTTTGCTCTTGCACTTCACAGCACCATGAGCACCTACTGTATCCATGGAGAAGGGGTCTGACAAGTCACTGTCTGTTATCATGAGCTGCACCTATAAAAACAACACAACAGTCAATGTGGGCCAGCAACTGGTGCCGACCAAGCACAGAGGTTTTAGTTTGTATGTTCCAAATACTAGCAAAATGTTTATAGGCAATGTTAAGGCAATGTCATCATATTGAATAAACCTTTATAAAAACACTTTAAATATATTTGTCCAACCAAATATCAATGACTATAGTGTGATTTACAAGAAATCCTTATGCCTTTTTACATTTATATATGCTGTATCTGGTAATATAAAGTGATTGCCTAAGAACATAACTACATGTTTCATACATTATGGTTTGTTTGCTATGCAAGCAATGTTGCTAACTCAATGCATCTACAGCATAAACTGAATGAGGTGGAAGTCAATCATGATATGGTAAAAGCTTGATTTGCAGAATTGGCTGTAAGAGATTAATATTGTAAATTGATATTTGCCAAGTCCTGTAACACCTTATCTGCACACAGGGGGTCTCTGTATAGAACCTTACTAGTTGCCTTTAACTTCTATTTCTCCTCTTTTAAACTCTCAGAATGATGATGATATTTTCTCTAGTATCCAATGATGTTCAGGAATCACCGATACTGCATGTCTCTAGCTTCAGAAGACACACACAGGGTTATTCACAAAAAGTTGAAGTGTTTGGAGAAGGCAGGAGAAGTGAACAATCTAGGACAAAATAGCCGATTTGGAAAAATTCTCTAATTCAGCTCACTTTCCAGTTCAGCTATGTTGTCCTAGATTGTTCACTTCTCCTGACTTCTCCAAACTCTTCACCCTTTTGTGAATAACCCTGGCAGTATTTGTAGTCCTGCAAACCACATCCCTATCCAGCTCACCTTACTTCCTGTATATAGTCTGTCCAAAATTATATGCAGGGAATCATAAAAAGGATAGCTTGATTTTCAGATATGTGATATTTCACATAAAGTGATTTAGAAGATCTAACAGTAACTATAAATAGACTAGGACCCCCTATTGGCACTTGGCCTAGTTATCCATTAACTATAAATATCAAAATGTTTAAATAAAGGGTGGTTCAAGTATTAAAACTTTCATCATAATAATACCTTATTATTTTGGACAAAGTTCTTTGGCTTGAAAGAGAATAGAAGGGGCTTCTTGTGGTCAGCAGGATGTTTTCGGTGGACGTCATCAGCCTTGTATTGTAGCATCCTTCCAGTCTTGTTAACCATCCAGTATGGACTGTGAATTGCAATGATGGTTTGCCCAGTAGTGTAAGTGACATGGACAGCAATGTCCAGTTCTGTTTTGTCCAGATCCGACACACAGCGGAATGTTACAAAGTGAATATCCTGCTGCTTGCTCTTGATTGCATATATGGCTTCCCAGTTCATGTCGTGGTAATTCAATAAACGTAGCTTCAATTTGGACTGGTCTATTACAGCACTGTGTATCTGGGCGGAACATCCATCTTCTATCAGGACGTCCCCATCTTCTTTACCCTGAAAATATCAGAAGACTTTACAACAACAATTTACTATAGTTGTTACATATACATATAGTACGTATATTACTTATTTGTTACAGAACATAATAAAAATGCAATATTATCCCGATATATAGATAGTTACATATGGTTTGGAGCTACAAGTTCTCATCACAGTTTGTTTATAGTAACAATAACATTGAGGAACATATAGTTGGATATAGATAAAGTATACATTCACTTGCCACTTTATTAGGTACACCTTGCTAGTACTGGATTGGACCCCTTTTGTCCTCAGAACTGCTTTAATTTTTCATGACATTGATTCAACAAGGTGATGGAAACATTCCTTAGAGTGTTTGGACCATGCTTACATGATGGCATCACAGTTGCTGCAGATTTGTCTGCACATCGATGATGCGAAGATCCCCCAGCCTGAACAGTTGATACAAGGCAGGATGGATCCATGCTTTCATGTTGTTTACATCAAATTCTGACCCGACCATCCAAATGTCGCAACTGAAATCGAGACTCATCAGACCAAGCAACTTTTTTCCAATCTTCTATTTTACAATTTTGGTGAGCCCTTGCAAACTGAAGCCTCAGTTTCCTGTTCTTAGCTGACAGAAGTGGCATTCGGTGTGGTATTCTGTGGCTGTAGCCCATCTGCTTCAAGGTTCAATGTGTTCAGAGATGCTCTTCTGCATACCTCGGGTGTAATGAGCGGTTATTTGAATTACTGTTCCCTTTCTATTAGCTTGAACCAGTCTGGCCATTCTCCTCTGACCTCTGGCATCAACCAGGTATTCTTGCCCAGAGAGCAGCTGCTCACTGCATATTTTCTCTTTTTCAGACCATTCTCTGTAAACCCGAGAGATGGTTGTGTTTGAAAATCCCAGTAGATCAGCAGTTGCTGAAATACTCAAACCAGCCCGTCTGGCACTAACAACCATGCCATGTTCAAAGTTACTTAAATCACCTTTCTTCCCCATCCTGATGCTTGGTTTGAACTTCAGCAGACCATCTTAACCATGTCTACATGCCTAAATGTATTGAGTTACTGCCATGCGATTGGCTGATTAGATATTTGTGTTAACGAGCAGTTGAAGAGGTGTACCTAATAAAGCGGCCAGTGATGGTATATCAATAGCCACATTAATGTATCACATTCTGGCCGGCTTCGTGCGTTCTGGTTCAGTGCGATCTGCAAAAATTCTGCAAGCCCTTTTTCTGCAGATTGCACTGGACCGGAATGCGATACAGTGCGTTCCAGAGGCTGACCGCTCTGGAACGCACTGTTTATGGTGTGAACTGGCCCTTAGAGAAAAGGCCAAAGTGCACCAACTCCCCATGAGCTGTGATCTATCTCAGCAGTATAGGTTGCAGGTCTCCCCTCCCTTCTTCCCCCTCCTGATGAAGCACCCATGATAGCCACCTCTTCTGCCTACAGCACAACCAGGCCCTGCATGAGAACCAGTATGACAAATGCAATAGACTCTAATTGCTAAAAATCTGTGGCTATCTTTCCTTCCTTTTTCCTTAATAAGTCATACTTCTTTTTTTGCCACTGGAGCATTCTACTTCCAGTGTAAATTCCTTCCTCTGCCTGACCCTCAGCTGCACGTACACCCTCTGCCACCTCTACTCCAAAGCCCCAAAACATTGCAAGCTTAACTTTTCACCTTCACCACCTCCACACTCCGCAGTCACAGATGCTCACCTCCGGCAATGTTTTGCACTTCTTCCAGCGCTCAGACACCTCTACACTCCACCCCCCCTTCTTCCCGAAGAAGGGACCCTGCGTGGCCCCGAAACTTTGGCTGTATGACGAATGTGACAATTTAATAAAAAGTGTTTTACTTCTTGCACATATCATCAAGTGCTGGTGCCTTCAATTATGGACTTATGGACACAGCACCATCCATGTTGTCACTTCAAGCACCAACCTTCAAATAAGGTCTGTACACTGCATGGAGTGCAGGTGATTACGTGTTATCAATTCTTAATCAAGATATGTTGCTAATGCAGCAAAGGTTCCAGACCTGCCTGGGCTGTCTGCCAGTGTAACTTGATCACAAGACTGACTAAAGAGAATTAGAAAACGCTGTAATAGACAATGCATTGTAAAACATGAGCTGGTCTCCCTTTTGCTGAAACTGGAGATATAACACCACTTAACCGAAAGACATTCTAAAAGTACTACCATAAAGATAACAGCACTGATGATAAAGTGTGTGTTTGGCCAAACATGTTTTTTTTATAGTTTTGGATAGAATAAATACGAGTTAAAACCCTGGCCAGGTTATTTTTTGCTGTCTGTGTACCTTTAGGGAGATTTCCATTCACTTTCTGTCCCACATACAGAGAAAAAGACACAAAAGACAGTGCCTTTTCCTTGTGTGATAACGTTTATTAACACTCCAAATGGTAAAAGGTGGAACACTACTCACATGCACATGCAAGTGGAAACAAGCGATGTATGTAAATGCACACCAGGGCTGAGAGTGTATCTCTGACGCATTTCAGGGGATCTCCCCCTTCCTCAGAGTTGAAACTCCAGCACCCCAAAGCCAATATATATATATATATATATATAGCTAATTTTGAATTTACACCATCATGTTAAAATAACCTGCTAGGCTAGCAAAAAAAAAAAGGTAAAATATTCACATTATCACTGAAATGTTGTGAGATTCACATTATCATATTGAAATCTTCACATTATCACTTTTTATTGTAGCTGCACATTCGGAATTGGTGTGCACACTTCTATTTCTGTTAAGGGACATTAAGCTACCATTTGTAAAACAGCATCATTTAAATAAAGCCACATACCTCCAGTGAAAATGTCATTTGATAAGGAAGCAAGTTGCGAAGGATAACACTGGGCCACAGATGAACAACATACGGAAGGTCCCACTTCTCATCAGTACACACCGAGGATACCAGGATATCCATCACTGGCACAATGTTCACAACAAGGGAGTCAATGTTATTTTTACGAGATTGGCATTTTGTTGCTAGTAGTGAGCCTTGGTTTTTCAAGAAATCTTCAAAGTCAATTCCCTCACATTTTTCATATTCACCTGACATTGGCTTCAAGCACAGCGTTGACCTACCAGCATAGATTAGGAAGTGAGGAAAATCCAATTACCACTTTGGGTAATAGTCAGCAAATTCTACTAGCTCAAATTAATTAGTAAGCTCTAGAATACTCAGGATACTAATCACTTTAGGTTCTACAATACCATTCCTATAATACGAAAACTAGAAAAGAAACTTAATGTACAGTATATGTCTTGTAAGTGTACATATACAGTGAACAAATATCTAACTGTCCCTCATGTTTAAAAGTGTAAGATTTCAACATAGAGGACAGTACCAAATGAGAAAGGTCAACACTGCTGGTGAGCTTTACAGCTCCACAAATTCATACCCATTTTTCTTTTTTTTTAATCTTTTCTAAGTTGCCACAAATGGGCAGAACATCCCATATATATATATATATATATATATTGGGTATAAGTAAATTAAACAGGTCTACTGATATATTTATATCATAGTGAACATGCACATCAGAATGCTAAGCCCAGTGATCTATACAATATACAGAGGTTACGCTAAAAAAACACCACCCATATAATAGCTGCACTACTACTACTTTGACAGTCATTCGATGTTGTGAAAATAGCTGAAGTGTAAAAGTCCTGTTTTCAAGTCTTCCAGCTTAAATAGAGCAAGCTGGTAATCTAATATATAGAAAACATCACTGCTAATTATTATTATTATACAGGATTTATATAGCGCCAACAGTTTGTGCAGCGCTTTACAATATAGGGCAGACATTACAATCACAATACAATTCAAGACAAGATGGTAAGGAGGGCCCTGCCCCAGAGGGCTTACAATCTAAAAGGGAGTAGGAAGTGATACATGAGGAGGGAGCTGCGTGGGGATGAATTGTTTGAGAACGTGATAGTCGAGCGGTTAGGTTGAGGTGGGATAGGTTTCCCTGAAGAGATGAGTCTTTAGGGATCGCCTAAAGGCAGTCAAGGTGGGCGACAGACGGACAGGTTGGGTCAATAATGGTATTGTCACTGCAAATTACATGGAATTTCCCATAAACTCTGTTCAAGTAGTCCAGAAAAGCAACATGTCCATGACCGTCTGCTATGTATCTATCTACAGTCATGTGAAAAAGTAAGTACACCCCATGGAATTGACTTTTTCCACATATATTAACAGGCAAACATTAAATCCTCATTCAAACAGTGCCTACAGATAAAGATGTTATACTTGAACAAATGCCACATAAAATGTGCATGGTGTAAATGTACACTCTAAATCAGGGGTGTCAAACTCAATTTAATCGAGGGGCGCATCAACATTATGGTTGCCCTCAAAGGGCCTGTAAGACTATATAAATGTATTTAATCTTTATCATAATTGCCTCTGCATTCGATTATCACTGGTTTTAGTAATAACTTAATACCTAGATCTGAAAGTAGAAGTCTAGGAAATGGCCTGGTGGGCCGTATTCGGCCCCTGGGCCTTGAGTTTGACACATGTGCTCTAAATGAACAATCTAAATGAACAATAATGCAGATTTGTCATGTGTAAAAAGCAAGTATACCACTTCAAATCCAAGAAATTAAAATAAGATGATTCAAATTAAGTGTTCGTGATCAGAACCTCCTTAGGTAGTATGCAGGTGGAAGTTGTCTTATTTAAAACAAATATATCTAGGGTCTAGTGTTTCCTTTGCTATTCACTTGTAGTGCCATCGTGCTTAGAACAAAAGAGCTCTCTAAGGCACTTCGGAAGAAGGTTGTGGATGCCCTTAAGTCTGGCAAGGGATTAAAAAAAGATTGCCAAATTATTCAAAATCAATCATTCCACTGTAAGGAAAATAATCTACAAGTGACACCAATTTCAAATGATTGCTAGTTTGTCCAGGACTGGATGGCCAAGCAAATTCAGCCCAAGAACTGACCATTTGATTCTAAAAAGCCTCTGAGAACCCCAACATTTATTTGGGATCGCTGGCAAAGACCAGAACTTCTGAAACAATGCGCTGAGGACTTATAATTGAAAGATAGAGAAGTCTGGCCACAATTACAGTAGACATGTTTGGCACAAAAAGGACAGCATTTTAGGAGAAAGCCTTTAAACCCACTGTTAAGCATGCTGGTGGAAATGGTATGGTTTGGGGTTGCTTGGCTGCTTCAGAGCAAGAGCAAGGGCTTTCAGTCAGCTTTGAATTATGCATCATATAAAGAACTGCATCTTTCAACACAATAATGATCCAAACCAAACAAGCAATTCCACCAAGAAATTACTGAAAAAGAAGAAATGGATATTTATTGGCTGGTCTAGTCAAAGCCCTGAATTAAGTCCCACTGAAATGTTGTGGGGGATTTGAAACAGGCAATTCATGTAAGGAAACATAAACCTAGACACCTAGAAGTGTTCCAGGACCTGTGTGAGAGGTGAGGAAATGCTGGACATGGACCTCCTGGTTAAATAACAAACTGGACACGTTTGTCTCCAGGTACAAAAATCCTCTAGCGGAAGAAGTGGATGCTCAAGTAGCTCTGTGTGATCAGTACACCCAGATGTATGTCCTGAATGAAACCATTTAGAGCAGGGGTGCCCGTTAGGTAGATCGTGATCTACCAGTAGCTCTCAAAGCTGATGCTGGTAGATCACGAAGAGTGTGAATGGTGGCCCCTTTATTCCATTTTGGTTATTTATTTAGCTGTGCACACATGATTACCTATTAGCCTGAGTCTGCTGAACCAAGCTCCCTGACTCCTTTCTGGTGGATACTGGTGGTTGAAGTGCTATGTATTACATCAAAGAACATTCGTTTACACAGCCTGTTGCAAAATACAGCAAGGTGAGCCAGAAGAGAGAGCGGGGAGAGACAGACAGGAGAGAGAGGAAAGACCGCCAGGGGAGAGAGTGAGGAGAGACAGCCAGGAGAAAAAACGAGGAATGACAGCCAGGAGAGAGAGAGCAAGGAAAGACAGCCAGGAGGATGAACAAGAAGAGACAGCCAAGGAAAGAGAGAGAGAGGGAGTTTTTTTTTTTCGTTGGTAGATCCCATGTAGCTCGTCATTTGAAAAGTAGATCTTAAAACACAAAAATTGTGGGCACCCCTGATTTAGAGCCTTGAGATCCAAGATGGGGCACTGCCCCTTTTGGCCTGGTAACTGTGCACAAGTTGGTATAGAGTCCCTACAACAGTTCTAACTTCCACCACAGGGACTGGGGTGATTATACCCTGTACCTTAACACCCATTAGGGCTGTATAAATATCATGGGGGCACACCCTTATGCCGAAGGATATTTGCAATTCCAAGGTTTGTGTGAGAACTGGGAGACTGTGAGAACTGGACTTTGAGACTGTGGAGTAACAAAAGGGAATCTTCTTGGCCTCCATTGAGGATCCAGATAGCTGCCATGTAAAGAGCGACGTAGTGAATCTTGAATTTAAAAAAAAACTGAAGGAAAAAAAGCTAGCAGCAAAGGTTAAACTTTTCTAAGTAATGCTAACCAAAAGACATCTATCCTCTTAGGAATCTAGCAAAAAATGAATGCAGGCTTGGTATAGGACAGGATATCTAGTTAGTCTACAATTTTTTTGCCAATGCCCAATCCTACGTGACAGAAAGGTCTTTTTTAGAACAAATAATCGGTTAGTACCTTACACTTTTTTTTTAAGTAATGGAAGTAAATTAACTTCCATTATGATGATGCGAAAAAATCTTACAAACCCTGTTCCAACCTTTGTTGAATGCCTACAAACCCTCTATGTGTATAAAAGCAGTGTTGGAATGAACTGTGCTACTACACCCATTGAAGCACTATTTGGACAATATTGCACTGCAGGAAGTTGTATAAGGTTCTCATAATGGTGAGGGGAAAAAAACAATTAACAAAAAGGTAGGCAGACAGACCATTAAAACCCTTAAAAGTGTTTTGATTAGAGAAACTGCAAAGCCAACATGTCTGTAAGCACAGTTTCCTACACCATTAAAATAAACACAAATTCCATAATTTCATTGTTATCCTTAATTGTTTGTTATGTGCTTTCATTTCAGAGTACTGTATATTGAGCCATTCAATTTCGATAAACACTGAAAAAAATGGAAGTGCTCTAAACCTTTTGACCAGTGGAGCAAATATACACACCGCACAGAAAAATAAATAAAATGCAGTAAAATTAAAGAGGGACTGAACTCTAGAAGCTGTCCCCCCCACCCAAAAAAAAGACAAAGGGTAAGGGATTAGTCACCAGTATTGCCTATGGTCCAAAGCTTATTTTTCCCCATTACCAACAATGCCTTGTTCTGCACTGTAAAGCTGTGTTGAGACAGTCATCTTGCTATAGGCAGGACTTTGCTTCTTCATGTCAGAGCCTCCAGAGAGGAGAACAGTGAACATCCCAGTAGTGAAATCCCCAAATCTCTCTTCAAATCTCATAAGACTAGGAGTCAAAGATGTCATACGGTAGATTTATACAGCTATGAGGCTGTAGGCACAAAAGTGCCTAGGTACACTCACAGGAAGTGCACTGCTATTATTTGGAAAGAATTCAAGGCACAAACATTTTTAGGATACTGCTTACAAATCTTTACTTTTTTAAATTCATCTTCACTTTAACAGTTACTCAATGCATACATTGACATTTAAAATGATCCTTAAAATAAATCTGTCATGTTAGGACTATATAAGCTACCATAGCCAACTTTTGATCTAAGGTGCATGCTCCTGGCATATTCCTACAACGAGCAGTTCCAGGTAAGTAGTCAAATCAAATCAATCAGCAGACCTACACAAATATATAGAAAAATCATGGACTGACCTTAATTCTGTTAGAGTTTAGTTGTTCAGTTCTATTAGCAACTGCAGCTGTGCAACTTCTCCGTAGGTAGTTAGGAGAGAAGACGGTTGTGTGGGGTGTGTTTTGGTAAATGGACAACGTTATCCTGTTTTAGGGGGTGGGAGTGGTGTGCTCATATTTTTTTTATGAATAATCCTTTTTTGTATTTCATAATGTATCATTGATGTAATACTGTGTTCCCTACATCACGTTTCCTCTTGTGTTTATAATTTATGCTGGCCTTTCTTTGCTCACTATGTCAATATGTTTAATCTGCCTTACCCACCGCTGACATCCATCTCTCCCTGCCTGGGCACCTCACCCCTCACTGACATTCGTTCCTGGCCACCTCACCTGTCGATGATATCCATCCCTCCCTAGCTGGATGCCTCAACCCAAGCTGACATCACTTCCCCGGCAAGATGCCTCACCCTACACATCCTGATATCCCACACAGAGCTGCCTCACCCGCTGCCTATATCCATTCCCAGTTGACATCCATACGCTGTACCCTAATTCTCCCCTTCACTCTCACACACTCAATTGGAAACATGAAAAGAATCTCACTGGTTACTATGTGCAATGAGAACCATTCTCATGCTAACTTGAAAAGTAGCAAAGTCTGTGGTCCATAGGGTCATTTACGACGGCACATACAGTCAGAATGAAGTAATTGTTCACAATGTTTGTCCCATCTGACAATCAAGATTAATAGCTCAGTCATTGAAGATACGGTTACAATAAAAAGGTACCAAGGCTTAGCAATAGCATTAATCATATGAATAGGTAGTTAAAAACAATATGTAAAAAGTCTAATTTAGAAGTACCTATAAGATGACAATGGGATGTTAAAATCATCTTGTGGTTCAGCAGTCCCAAGAAAAGTATCTTCATGGTAAACTTGAAATGCAATAGAAAAATGATTTCTAATCTACAAAGTAAAACAAAATATAAGTAAACTAAACAGCTGAGGGTTGCAGTGGAAAAAAGACTAACACATTCCTATTTTCTCTAAAATGCCCCCAAAATGATTTAGTTTAGGACACAGTGTATACAGTGCAGTGGTCAGAACTATGTAATGCGCATGTAGTGCCCTCTTATTATTGTGGTTGGTGGTGAGTGCTCCTTTAAAATCATAGTGGTCAATTGTGTTTGCCCCTTAAACATTGGTGATCAGTAATGGATGCCCAATTACTGCTGGTGGTCAGTGGTGTTCTCCCACAACAGTGGTGATCAGTGGGCCCCCTTTAAGGTTAATATGTCCTGTGTACCCCCTTGCTGCTCAATGTGCCCCCCTTTCATTGGTGGTCAGTGGGACTAGTGTTACTCTTAGTAAGGATTGGTGGAGAAGTGCTGGTAGAGGCTAGCCAACACAGCGATCACAAGACACAGGCGTTCATAGGGTACACTTGTGGGAGTTTGCCGCACAACCTTTAGCAAACAGCACTCCAAAAACCACCTTTCACCATTTTATTTTTTTACAATACAGTGGTAGTGAGGTGGTAAAGATGCACTATCATAAATAAAAACATCTGTGTAAAGATAGATGGAGGCAACCACTTCCCAAACCGTATCTAAAGCAGTCTCTGCCTCTAACTTAGCATGCAGCACATGAATGAAGGTAAGGCTGTTACAGACAGAGCTTTCTTACATGGTTTCCTTTGTGACAAAGTCTCTTTAAAGGAGAACTATGAGATGGGTGATTTCCACTCACCTCATAGTTCTAGCCGACCTGTGACAATGAGACTGTCACAGGTCGGCTCAGTAGATCGGGAGGTGAGCGAACACATACCAGGTTCGCTCACCTCTCGATCCTGTCACGGCTCTCTGCCGTGACAGGGGGAGGGCTGGATTCCCCTCTCCAGCGCTGACTGGCGGAACGGACAGGGAGGGGGCGGGTACAGCCGGCTCTGCCTCTAGATAGGCAGAGCCAGCTGTTACTCACGCAGCTGGGCGGATCCCGTCATCTACGTCGGGATCCGCTCCGGCTGCAGCGTCTCAGTATACCGCAAGCTTTAGCTCGCGGTATACTGAGCTTAGGGTAACGGGAGGACGCTAGTTTGTGTCCTCCCGTTACCCTAAGGAGAACTATGGGGAAAAACACTGACCCCATAGTTCTCCTTTAACACAGTTTTAACCATAATATTCACTTTCAAAAGATAATATTGAAAACTGTTCTAATACTAGGCTTTTGTCTTTTTTTAGCATAACATTAACAATATGTGCACAATACACACCTGTAATGGGGACCTTATTGTTGTGCATTTGGCTCCTTCCATAGTATCAATCTGGCAAACAATATATCGCTCAACACCAGAATCTGAATGTCTCACACTGTAAAGACTTCGGCCCACTTTAGTTAAGGGGATTTTTTCAGTAGAAGAGTGATTCTGAGGGACTAGCATAGAAGACAAATAATTTATTAAAAATACATACAAATAAAAACATGAGGCTTTCTGTATGCGAGAGGCAGCAAAGAGCTTGTGCTGGGTTATTCTGGGAATAACGCTCCTGCAGTACAAGCAGCAAGGTGTTCCCAGTTCACCAGATTAAGACAGTCGGGACATACCGGTCTCGTATATCTATGCCTTGGTGAGAAAATGTAGCCTCACGCAGTGTGCACTGCTGGCATTTGTTGCTTTATACACTTTTTTCACTGTTATACTGGATTTGCCATTCATTTTAATAAAGTCTGAAGTATTGGAAATCTCTGGATAGTGCGGTCTGTTGGTATACACTACAACTGGACATTATTTATTAATAATGTTTTTGTCTTATGCAAATACAATGGATTATAACAGCATTATATGAATTAGATACATAGAGCCTGCTGGTATTTCAAGATCTGCTGGATTTAACTTACTGAGTTGGATGTAGAAATGTTTGCTGCTGAGGCTGGTCATGGCAGAGAACTGATCAGTCTGGCTCTTTGTGCGGACAAAATCCAAATTAAGACAATCCCCATTTTCCAGTTCTAGACTCTTTAATCCATGGTCACTGTTTAAAGGAGTGAATGAATCACTGGGACTGACACAAATTGGAAGACCCAGATAATTTTTTACTACAAAGGGAGCTTGGTCTTTCTGGAAGACTTCCGATGTTTTGCTGGCGGCTTCAGCAAATGCCTATGCAACACAGAATAATAACAGCATTACTTATCAAGCTTTTAATTTATGTAAATACATATAGTCAACCATTGTCTCTAACTGAATAGAGGGAAGAACTATCATTAGATTTCTCTTACATATTAAAAGAGAAACTATCTACACCTAGTTTTTACTTGTCACTTAAAACAACTAGGGAATACTGCCCTCAGTCCTGAATTTTGCTTGGATAGACAGGTTACTCCCTTTTTATCGAGTCCCCAGGACACTCATTGGTCAATGACAGAAATGCTTTCCCTTGGACTCTTACTATCTTTCTCAATGAACATCCATTGCTCACTCAAATACGTCCATCTCTATCCCGGCAGTGCTCGCCTTTAGACCCTTACCCATTCTCCCCACTTGCTGCTCACTCCTAGACTCCTTTTACTTGTACAGCTGGTCACCATACTTCCCCACTTTGCTGCATGCCTTGCACCTCACTAGTCTAGTGCTCTGTTGCACAGGCCAGTGTTCCCGTAAAGTGGCTCCCCATACTATGCTTTCACTATCTCCATTCCCCTCCACCTAGGGCTAGCCTGAAGAAGAGGCATAAGAAGCTACGACCTTCGCTGTTGTGGTAGGGGCGGGGGCGCAGCTTGGGTGAGAGCCGCACTGTCTCTGCTTCACCACCACCACCACCCCTCCCCCTGGGTGGTGGAAAATGGAGATGGAGGTACAACCTGGCTGTCAAACTGATAGCACAGCCGTACAGATTACGGATGGAGAGCATCTGACAACAGACTGTGATCCACATAGTGGGGCAGCTATCAGAGCTCTGCAGAGCTCTTAAGAGACAGAGAAGGTCCCAGTTGTTAAACTGCCAGCAGAACCCTGCAGATTACACTGGCACAGCAATTCTTTTGGTGTAATCTGCAGCGCTACATCAGAGGTGGTGACAGTAGCTTCTGTATAAATGGTACCTGCAAAGAGATTGTTTCAATCATGATTTGGCACTTAGGTATTGTCATTTGTTACTTTCCTGAGTAAACTTTTTCATTTCAGCTATTTAGCAATTTGCATTTTTGAGGTGTTACAATTTTAATTCCATGATGGACAAACACATTTTGGGTATCCTGTTAATGAGAACCTGACCCTGTTCCACCATGCACATTATGATTCCATCACACTGGTTTAACCACATAACACCACCTTCCCCTATGACATTTAGTTCATTCAGCATCTACTAAATGGTGGTAACCCTAAAGCGGGTGGAAAACATCTGTCATTTCTGCAACCTTCCCCAGCCCACCCACTGTACATGTACAGGGCTGGATTTCTGGCAAGGCCACCAGGCCCGGCCTCGGGGCGGCAGGGGTCCTGTATTGGAAGTGGCAGGTTCAATAAAGAGAACCTGTCACCTCCAAATGCTATCACACAGGGGCTTGTTAGCTGCTGTGTGATGGCAATACAGTTAATTGGAGAAAAAAATAAAAATAAATAAAAATTGATTAAAAAAAATAAACAATTTAAAAAATAAAGAAAAAATCATAATTAAAATAAAAAGATGATTAAAAAGTAAAAAATAATAAGGTAAACAATTTATAAAACATAAAAAATTATGAAAAATAAAAAAGTAAAAGAAGCTAAAAAAAATATATTTTAAAAAAATGCTAAAAAAATTATTAAAACTAACCCTACTGCCCTCCCCCCCATCTGGTTGCTATTCTATTCTCTATTGGGGGGAGGGGTTCTAAGGAGGGGGTGCATTGAGGGACTTGGCCTTGGGGCAGCAAAGAGAGTAAATCCGGCCCTGTATATGCAAGCATGTACTGTCTGAGCTTGGGAAGAGGAATAACTTAAAAATCTTGGGTGCCTGTGGAACTTGTCCTTGCACTGCCTCCACCTTTGATGTATGTAATCACTATCCCCGATTCCCTTTAACCCCAGAACATGCCTCTGCTGTTCTCTTCAAGTCCAGTAATGTCTCCAGCAATTTTAATCCCCTCCATCTCTTAGAAATGCCTTCAGTCCTCTGTCCCCTCCTCTGTCCCCTCCGTCTCCATTATATTTCTGGCATCTGATACATGTCTCCAGACAATTCCCCAACCTTCAACACCTTGCACCCAATTCTCCAAATTACACCATTTACGAAAAGGCACACATTTGCCATTCTTACTTGGATATCATAGAAAACCCTAACCTGCTTAACAATAACACATGTGATCTATGTAAGAATTCCCTCACTACAGTAATCTGGAAGAGTTTCATAACCAAATCAATAAAATTACTTCTGCTGACTGTCCCATGGTCTACAGCCTTCAGATTGCGAGGACAGAGCCTAGCCAGCTGCCAGGTGCTAACCAGCTGCACCACAGGCTAGCTCCTAGGAATATTCAATGACACAGACACATTATGGCTATATATAAGTGTTGTAGGTCCTTGTATAACAACAGTTTGGCGAGTATTGGTTACTAGGGAGGGTCTAATATCACATAACCATTGGACGACCTCTGAATGGAACACTTCATAGGGGATGTGTTTTTTTTTTTAACACTACATATCATAAACCCACCATACCTGCGATAAACTGAAGTGCTATAAAATAGTTTCCCTAAATACTATAATCTTCACAAGTCTTACCTGTCCCAGGTTGCCAAGCATTGCTATACCACATTTAGAAAGTGTGACATTTAGCTGGTCTTTGGAAAATATGTTGACTGCTGTAACATATTCTGGGATCTTGTAATTCTCTTCTTCTCCATCTGTTTCACAACCCTGTTTCATTAACTTCTTTTTCATCTACAATGTAAGACCACATTTTCTTAAAAGCATATTTTCATAGAAAGACACAACTTAAATGTCAAAAGCCCAACTCCAGCCAAAATGTTTATTTAATTTTTTTGAATGAGAAATGGTTACACCACTGTGAACTTGTTTTTATAACGGTCTGTGTCCCCATCGGGGAACGTTTCCTGTCTGGGGATAAATGCCATCTATGTCCATAGAGATGAGATTTCCCTTTCTGTTGTTTCAGATACTGATTATCTGGACAGGAAATGAGGTAATGTCTCCCTGTAGGATATGGACAACAATAAAACGCTAACAGGCTTTCTGCATTCTGTAGTGACTTAGGGGTTGGAAGGAGAAACCAGTGGGTACAACCGGGAACAAAGAAATTGACAGTCCTTGAAGTGTCAGACTCTGCAGTATCTCTAGGTGGTGATTTCTCTTATCTACAGCAGTGTTCAGTGGTGCATACAGCAGGAGTGATGAGAATTTAATTACGTCTTTGGAGGGGGCACATTTGTTGGCACTTTTATCTTAGCAAGAGTGTCACTTTAAAGGAAACCTGTCATTAGAAAAATACAGGGGTTGCCATTGCAAACATCATTGTGAAAATGCCGAAATACTAGATTTGAAAGTCAATCAGTCATACACATATGCAGCAGAGGAGTTGTACTTTCACTTGCTGCATACTTATTCAGGATTAGGGACTCCACATTGGCAGCCTTTATAGCTCCTGTACTATGCTCATAAACTGCAGTTACATCAAAAATAAAACCATAAATCAAGCACAAAACTTTTGCGGGTTAAAGTGCCAAATAAAAATAAAAAATTTCCACACAAAAATAAAATAGTTACTAGTCATTTAACAAAGTATGTAAA
>NW_017306596.1:981900-982702 GCF_000935625.1 Nanorana parkeri | reverse complement strand
CCTTTGGCCTCAGTAACCAATGGGCTTCTCTCTTCAGCTTGTTTGGTTAAGCTTCGGAAAACAAAGCTAGAAGCTGAATGGTTGCCTTGGGCAAGAGCTCTAGATTCTGCCTGCTTCAGTTTTGATAAACTCCCCTCAAAGTATTTAATTTCCTTCTAGTGCTAGGTCACTAATGTCTTCAGTATTAATCACTGGGTTTAATATATAAAAGCATCTTATAGACTTTTAGATAATGAGATTAAAACACATACGGGGGAATTTATCAAAACTGGAGCAGACAAAATCTGGAGCAGTTGCCCAGGGCAATCAATCACTTTCTCTCTACAGTTTGTTCAGTTAAGCTTCGAAAATGAAAGGCGGATGCTGATTGGTTGCCGTGCAAAGCTGCTCCAGATTTTGTCTGCTCCAGTTTTGATAAATTCCCCCCTTATTGTTTCCAAGTCACCTAGGCCACCAATCAGTTCAGATCTTCAGATACTGATGAATGAAGTATGTATGTAGTGGCTGCGGGCAGCACAAACAGTACTTATTTTTTTAGAAAAGCGGCACATTGTGACCCATACATGAAATCAACAGTTAGCTACTAGGTAAGATATGGGTGACATATAATTTACCTTAACTTCGAGGCTCCAGGGTCTGAAGGCATCACTTCTTTCCAATTCCAAAGGTTCCAAGAGTGGCTCCCAGACACCTAGCATTTCATTAAAATAATGCACCTAAAGGGAGAAGGCAAAAAATTCAACGGTAAAATACTGCATAAACTTTGTGTGTATGTATATATAGTATGTGTGTGTATATATAT
>NW_017306596.1:910810-981375 GCF_000935625.1 Nanorana parkeri | reverse complement strand
ATATATGATATTTTTTTACTTAAAATTGTGGATTCCTAATAGGAAAGGTAAGCATCTAAATTATTTTCTTTACAACACAGCACCTTTTCTTACTATTAAACTATATTACAGACAATTGCTCATATATGCAGATTGGAGCATTTAATCCAAGTCCATTCTATATTTCTTAAGAAATGTAGAAGCAGCATTCATTTAAAAGAGGGACAGACACATTTTGGCCCTCCAGCTGTGATAAAACGACAAAATCTCATCTGCCTCTGGAAGTCTGAAAGCAGACAGGCAAATGTCCGAATAGTTCATCCATGCACCACACTAATACAGTATATAAAGTGAAACTCTAAGAACAATAAAAATGGCATGTGAGGTTGGAAATAATCCCAAAAAACAACCTTTCTATAAGAAGGTAAAGATGGTGTAGTGGTCAACTATTCAATCTACAATCCTAACGCAAGCACCATATACACTACACCGAGGATGTCAGGCCCATGCTGTTTTTCTGTATCCAGAGTTCAGAACTAACAAGCTGGTTTACCAACTCATTGTATGCAATGGAATTCCAGCAATATTTCTCTGTTGTTGTTCCGGACTCCATCAATTCCAAGGCCATTATAAGACTACTCTTGTTGCTCTAATTTCCTTATCAGGTTTTAGTGGGTAAGAAATAATGGTTCGGAATCATTTGAATGCTTGAACACAATTTTGAATGAATGAATAGAATTTTGAAGGTAGCTATTATTGCTGGAATTTCAGTCATACTTCAGTTTGACAAAAACACAACCCCAACTTGCAAAAATGGGAAAAGTGACCCATGCTTGTCTTCCATGTTTAGAAATCAAAATAATTAACATGTATGTGAAAATTCTAATACATAAACCTCAATTGCCCGACATGAAAATCTTACTAAAACTGTACCTCTAGCTCTAGTTGACAGTAAAGGTTTATAAGTGTGCTCCAGTTCTTCACATTCCCTTTAAATGAAGACTTGGCTAAGAGCATGGGCAGGGTCCTGTGACCAACACCAGCTTCTAGAGTGACAATGATTGATTCAATGCTCAGGTTTAAGCTCTCTCCTGTCAGAACCAACTTGTTTGCTTCCCCAGATTTGTTGTTATTTTTTTCCTCTTCTTCCAGAAACCACAATTTTAAATCTTTCACATTCTTTTCCTTCCACAGGTCTATTGGAACTGGACTAGTCACTTCACTTATTGATTCTTTACTGGGAGTCGAAAGGGCTGAAGTGATTGTGATCACGGTGTTTATAATGACTGGAGAGACCTGTAAAATTTAGGTTGTACATTAACTTTTCAAGAACAATCTGCACAAATGTAAAAAGTTACAAATAATCAAATAATATATGACATTATTAAAGTATGTCCAATAACATTATTTTGAAATGTTTAATACTGTTTATGAGATTCCTAAATATGTAGTTATCATCAACAAATTCAAGCAAGCTGCTACAGAAACAACATTTAACTGTGCGCTGTGTCTCTCATAAAAATAAAATACAACATGCAAAAGCGTACATTTCATAAAACATAATCACAAAAGACAAAATGTACCCATATTTTCTGGTGCTTAAGGGTCACAGGAGGACATATACTAACCTCCTTCTGTGACTCAAAGCTCAGTATATAGCGAGCTACATTATTAAATAATAATACAGTTTTACTTCTAATTATTATTTATGATGTACCAGTAAATGTGGTCACAGTCTAAAGACTAATTTGAATAAACCACTGTACTGTGATTAACTACCAAATGTGATATAGACATGTTTATTTGACAGTACCATTTACTATTGTTTTATGCTTTACATCAAAGAATTCCTGATCTAAATTCTTACCTTTAACATGAGTGATTTTATTGACAGTTCAATCTTCTGGGGCTCCCCAGTAGATTGATCACTTAGGAAAAAAAGATCACATGGCTGCAGAACCTGTGAAAAACAATGTTTTTATGAGTGTCTACATGCACTTGCGTTAGTGTAGAATGTTCTCTTTTACATTAGTAGCAAGAAGCCTGAATTGTAGTAGGTCTGGTTTGTCACAAGCAATCACGATCCACACCTTCAAAAATGCAGACTATATTAAAGTGGAACATTTTACTTGATACATCTAAAACTCACAAAGAAAGATATTTGAACATTTTAATGTGGATAGAACATTTGTTCAGTATGAATAGAGGCAAAACTAAATGCTATTAGAATATAAGGAACACTAAACTCAGAAGTTAAATCTTAAAAATGCAATCAAGTACTTTAATAACAAAAAAAATATTTATGTATCACTCAGCTGTTGATCTTCAAATCATCTCTGAATTTATACTGACTCAAATGCATTTTTAAGGTTTAACTCCTGAGTTTAGTGTCACTTTAAAGTGACATTAAAGGATACATTTTTTTCCCCTCCCCCCATGTTAATGTCAGCACTTACCTTAAATTATGTCTCTTAATCTGATCTTCTTCTTCTTTCCCCATGTTTTCATCTGTCCCTCCAGCGTTGCGGCGGCTCTCCGATCCAGCGCAGACTCCTCTCTGCTTGCAGGCACTTCTGATCCAACATTGTCTGCAGGCGGGTGCACACGTCCATATACTTACCTAGCGTCTCTGCTCGTCTCCCGGCCGAGAATCCGAACTGCGCATGCGCCCGCCCCAAGATGCTTTGTGGCCGTCCGAACAGTCTAGTTTTCTCTGGGCGGGCAGCGAAAACAAGGTAAGTTTAAACCGCTGTTAAAGCGTTTTGTTTTTTTAAACTGTTTGCCTATATCTACTGCTTGATAGCAGTAGATATAGGCAAAAAAACCGGAGGGTTTAGAACTCCTTTAAGTCAAATTTAATGTAATGCCACATTAAAAACACTAGATGGAGCTGAGGAGCATAGGAAATAAGTATTTCCTATGCACCTCAGCTCCATCTAGTGGCCAAGTGCAGCACAAGACAGAAAGGTGATCTATTGTCTATTGTTATCAGCAAGCAACTACGCCCGCTCAGATCTAGAGAGCTCCGGGCCGGCCGTTTTTCTACTACGGCCGGCCCGGAGGCAGTTAATTGCTATCACATAGAAGGCTTACAAGCCCCCCCATGTGATATCATATTGGTGGTGACAGGTACTCTTTAAGGTCATACTGGAGGTCCAAAAGACCCCTAGTATCACCTTTCCACTCTAAATAAGCTAAGCAATTTAAGAGCAGATCACACTTCAATAGTTTATTTCTGGGCTTCAGGAGCCCAGCAATGACAGCTCAGGGACCGGAAATTATACAAACACGTTGCTCCCAGTCTAAAAGAACGGGGAGGAAATCGGTGAACGGACGTTCGCCACTCTCCTCCCCAGCTTCCTGCAGACACCTGAAATGCTGATCCCAGGTCCACAGGAGGGGTAGCGGAGCCCGGGAAACACAGCGGGGGTGTCGGGCAGGGCGGGCACTATACCGCCCATGGAATCGATCTGGCTCTACAAAAATGAACAGAGTCCTGGCGGCTTTTAGTCTGTTTAACCCCTTAAGGACCCATGACGGAATTATCCCGCTATGGGTCGTGAAGAGGTTAAAGTAGAAAAATAAGTTTTGCAAGACAGGGTCATCAAAGGAAAGCATTGTTTGTCGTGAAAAACAATACGTTTTGTTGTTATCTAAAGTAATGACAAAGATATTGTCAAATACACAGACCCATAGCAGAAATGAAAAAAATTGCTCTGGTCTATAGGGGGTTTACAAGTGCGAGAGCTAACGTGGCTAGGATTAGGTATGCGGACCATGCAGCATGCTTCTGTGCATTAACATGTTACATGAGATATTCCCACCAAAATTCAGCACTTTGCTTTACTTCTGCAGACATTGTAATGTGAAATGATTGTGTCATGTTCACCTGATTTTTGATAGTGTAGGATATACCAGTGTGGAATCCAGCCACAAGAATATCATCATAATGGCCTTGAGGCAGGGGCTAAAACACAATTACTGAAGGGAATATTCCTTTCTTTCCAGAGAGCAATAACCCAACGTCCACCCCATTTTGGGTGGATCTAACCTTTCAACTCTTAATTTAGATCAGGATGCAAAATCATAAGAGACTAACTGCACACATGTGGGAAACTAAACAAAAGCTGTAAATATCTTCTCACCGTAGTGATCTTCCCCCTTCTTTTTTCTGGCAAGAAGGGACAGGCCTTCATGTGCAGATTCCTTATCGCAGCTGACATATGCTGCTGTTCAGGGCTGTTTTTAATAGACAGTTCACACTGCATTGTAAGGACTAGTGCTGGGGCATCTGCTCTTGACAAATCGGCCACAAAAACAAATTCTGGATTCTTAACCACTACATTCATTTCCATTCTAGAAACCTGTTGTGCAGGAGCTTAAAGTAGAAACAGATAGAAATCCAGTTACAACTTTTGTATTTGCTTTCAAATGTTAAGTCTGGTGAACAGAAGGAATAGATACCCAACCTGCTTCTTTAATGTCTGTTGATGTCTGCTTGCTGCTCTTCAATGCAGCAGAACTATGCTCATAGGCTTTAAGAAATATGTCTGCGACGGTGAGCAGAAACTCCATGCTGGCACATAAATAAATGTCATGGACAGTCACATCCATGACTGTGCCTTCTCTGCCTTGTTTATAGAAGACATCTACCATAACACGTTTCTCCTGTCCAGGTTTCATTTCCAGCATTCTAAAACAAATACAAACAATGCTTATATCACACCTAGCTATAGATTACATATCTCATATTTTAACCCTTTTGCTGCCAAGCCCTCCGGCACATTTTTCAAATCAGCTGGCCATTTTTAAAGTCCATTTCCACCTTTGTAAGTGATTAGCATTTATTGTGGCAATGTAGAGGTGCGGTGATGATGTATATGTGTGCACATTTTCATGACTCACAGTGCAGGCATTCTTCATCTTTTTATGAAGTTTTTTATTAAGCCGGAAGCCTAGAAATTAAAACTTTTCTCCACAGGAAACTCAGTCTGACACCGGGGTCAGATGTAAAGTAGACTCTAAACAGCTCTTCCCCCTCCCTGTTATTCATTGTAACATGATCAGTAAACAGCAGCTCTGCCTTTGCACACAGTACACTGTCTGGAGGGGGTTGCCAATATGAATACTAATGAAAAGGGGGTGAGGGGGTGAAGAAGTCACTTGTTCTATACACAAATTTCTTGCAAAGCACAATTGCAGCCTATTTCCATGAGGAGATGAAGAGGAAAGCTAACACAAAATGTAAGTTTTTCTGTTCGTATACAGCAAGCAGCTGCTTTTTTTTTTTTTTTAAATACCACAGCAAAGGTGGAAATGGGATTTAAGTGTCAGTGTTTTCAAATCTCAGTCTCTTCAAAGTGGCCCCAGCAGTACTAGTGTGGTTGGAGCACAATTACAAAATACATCCTGTGACTGGCTGCACATAAACCAAAAAGTTGAGATCTACACCATGATGAGGGAAGGCAAACTTCATCCAGAGATAGATCTACTGGTAAGGGGGGCTTAAAAGGTTAGGTACAGCAAAACCCAATATACAAGAAACAATAATGAAAAGTCAAAAACAGCTGCCCCTTCATGTAAGTTGTATTAGTATACATAAAATAACTTATTTTGTGATGCTTTTCTGGATACAAATTACAAAATATTAAAACAAACGAGAATTATCTAGTTTGGCACAAAGGTTGCTGTAGTAGAACACAAGCACACAGTCTTGATCATTAGCACTTCAATGGTACAAATATGGCACAGTACCGTGGAGTTGCTTTCTGGATGGCTTGTCTCTTGTCATCCAACATACAATTTTTGAGTTTAACAGCAGCGCTCATTGACCCATCAGATGACATTTTCACTGCAGCTGAAATCAAACCCAATGTGAACTCAGCAAGTTGTAGTGTGCTGTCTCTTTCAAAGGCCTTCATCTATGGAAAAAAAAAAATGTTTATTTCATAATGAGATAACAGATTGTGCCACTAGTAAATGTTTACACCATTTTTCCAACAGAAGTATTACCAGAGGGGAGTTTGGACTGGAACTATATAAATTCAAGGAGAGGGAGTCAAACTGAAAATCCACCTTCAGTGTAGTCCTAACTTTAGTAGGTGTGTATGTTTCAACTACAGCTGCTGTCACCACAGTTGTTCCTATAAGACAAGAGAAAATAGGAATTGAAACAGTGTTTTATATTGACTGACCAGAAAACTTTATTTTAAATAATTAAAAGCTTAGACAATGTAGGTCATTTATAAAACAATTTTAGTTTTGTACTTAAAAGATACTGATCAAATCCTGTACCCATGAACACTTCAGGTGTTCTTGTGTCACATCATCAAGAATGATTCTTGAAAAGAACAATTAAGTAGTTCTCAACTATTTTATTACAATTAAAGTATATTAGTAAGATTTTTTCATAGGTAACAATTTCCAAACAATTTAGATCAAGCACGTGAAAAGCCAGGTTGTCATGTCACTTTAAAGTCAGTATGGCTGTACTTTGGGACAAGATCAGTGGATTTGAGCTGTAAGGTATGGATAGGGGGAAAAAGCTAGAGACAATTTGTCTGTTTCTAGATATAGAAAGTGCATCTGTGCCAATACTTTGAACAATAATGTACTTACTAATTCTAAACTAGCAGTAAAACAAGTCCTGACCACTCTCTCTGCCTGTACTTTGAGGAAATGAATTCTGAAAAACCCTTAAAGATCACAACAAAAAAACTCTAAGGTCAGGTTTCAGTTGCTTATCAACAGCTTAGAAACATCAGCTGTCTTTACATGAGAAGGCAGGAAGCCAGCCAAGATTCTGCAGCAATAGAAAATAATAGGGAAAACACAAAGGCTTTAATGCCTTTGTTGTGAACTTTGAAGATTAATTTCTCCACAATGCCTATAGCTACAGGAGGTGCACAGGTTCACCTTAAATTTCAAAATGTTTATAGGTCTAGACTGGGGAGAAAAAAGGAGTTCCTTTAAAGTGTCTAGCTTAAACCAGCTGATATTCAGAGTATATAAGATTCAGTGCTTGCAGCATCTTTAATTTTCTTCATGTCCTTAACCCTTCAAGAGAGTGGGTAGGCAGCATTATGTAGACTTACAGAATGGAGATGCCCAGGGAGAGGGCTGTAGGAAGTGACAGAATTTATATAAAACTCCAAAAACAGTCTGTTATCCAATCTGGGAATAATCGGTTTTATCCAATTTTGGGAAAGCTGTGCTCTAAAATAGGTTTTCAAAGGATAATTTTTCTGTTTCAATAATTTTTATTAAAATTTTAGCAAGAAGACACAACCAACTCTTTGTATTTTAAAATTGTATTGCATTTGGTTGTGCCTTTTTACTAAAATGTTAATAATAATACTGAAACAGGTCTGTTCATAGGCCTGTTGAATCTGGATCCAATCTTTAAATCTGTTTAATGCAAGTATGTAACAAAATACACCTTTTGAATTTTTGAGTGGCTATTAGGGAGCAATTAAGTCTGGGAAATGTAATATTTTAGAAAAATGTGCAGTCTTTAGAAATATTCAGTAGGGCTATGTACTGGCAGAATGCGGAAGAGATGAAGTAGGTGAGACAAGAAGCTAATTTTTAAAATGTTACCAGGTGATGGCATGTTCCACTTCTGAAAGTCTTTCTTGGGTAATTGTTCATGAGAATAGACACCCAGCAGATCTATAAGAAGTATGTTTATTTGCTTGGCTGGGAACAGGTAGCAATTAAAATGCATTCAAAGAATATGGGCTCGGAGGCCCTTTTTTGTAAGTATCTGAACAACAGAACCATATGAGTTACCTGGAATTATCTCCAAAAATCAGATAATAATGCCACCCTGTACTCGTATTAGATTGTGCCAAGAACATTAGATGGGTCTTCTTCTCTTGATTATACTCCCCCACATCAAGGCGAGTGAAACAGATGTTTTGGCATTGAACCTACAGTATTTCTTAAGTCAAGGTCAGAAAACATATTTATGACTTTCTGTCATTGAACTCTTGTTACCCTATAAGCCCTAAATATTATGTGATGTTTAAATGTTTCCACTATAAGTCAGAACACTACTAATCATACATTATATAAGTGCAGGACCTATCAGTTTACTTATTCATTATTCTCTACAATAAATTCCTAATATGAAAGTAGAGCATTTATCTTAAATGTATCTATTATATGTGAAATGCTCTGCAAGGCTAAAACTTTCAGTAACCTAACTATAATAATATTAATAAGAGTGTTTATGCTGATTAACATCAATATGAAATGTATGGGTTAATATCAAAAGCCCAAAACCCCACTACACTGCACAACTAAGCAATGGAGCTGATCGCTTTCAGTTATCTATTATGGGATGGGTTACACTAAAGGGATTTGGGATGACCATTTATTATCGTAAGAAACCATTAACTGTACTTCGAATGCTTCAAAATTTTAGCACAGTAATTAGCAGAGGTGTAATACATATATAAATGTACCTGAAGAGATGGGGGATGTATTGTTCCCACCACTGCTAGATCCGCCTGCATTATTTTTCTCTGGGTCAACTTTTTCAGATGTTTCTCCAAGATTCTCATTCAATGTCCTGAGAATAACAGTCAAGTCCTCTTGTCCTAGCATAAGCTGAAGGGAAAAGAAAAAGACTCGCATTAGACAAATCATCTCCCTCCATAACCTGGCTAGTCTTACTGTCGCAAATTATCAAGAATGTATACACAAGAGGTGCTAAAATCCCAGATTATTCATCTCCAGTATTGTAAATGATTGTCTGATTAATCAAGATGACTTTCTTTGGTGAGGCTGCTCCCATACAACAAAGAACCCCAAGCAAAGGGAAGGTCCCATGAGAAATCCAGCAGATAACAGCAAAGACCAGTGGTGAGTGCAGAATACTTCTTTATTTATGAAAAATCACAGGCTTTCTTATCTTGATGATTTTTTATATATAAAGAAGTATTCTTTACCACTGGTGTGGTACATGTACTACTATCTACAAGACTCCAAACAAAACACTGCTGGAAAACCGTCACATACAATCACATAATCAAAGTTAAGATTTTCATTTCAGCTACTATAGATATAAGCCAGCGGAACCCTAGAAGATGTAATACTGAAAATTCCTTGTAGCTTTACATAAAACATAAGACCTACAAAACACAAATGCTAATAGAATGTGAAAAAAGCTGACACAAGCACGCTTATTTAAATATACAGAACTTTAAACATAACGTACTGAATAACAAAGTTTGTGCCTTTCCTGCAAAATCTGTTTCATGGAGTACATAAGAGGACATGGAGGTAATTCTAGAACCAACAGATTTTACAGCAACTCCAGGTGATTGGACACTGGTAAATCAAAGCTGTGAGGATAGCACTGTATAACCCCTCCCAATCAAAGCTTGCCTAAGTTATGTAGCAAGCAGTACAAGAGTGGATTACAGAAAAACAGGGGTCATGTGTCCTGTGATGTATTCCAAAAAAAAGATTTTACATGTAAAGACAAAAATCAATGTAGCCAAGGGTACATTCAAAAGTAGCGGGGAACGGGAAAGGGCAGGGAACACAGCAAACAACCACTAACAGGCCCTTGTGAAAATACGAACAACCCAGCATTTACCTTTTAAATATGGTGGTAACAGAGATTTCATGCTGAAAGCAATAAGGTTGTGCTCGCCAGTCAGCATATACTATTTTGTTACGTATTTGTATAGAGGTACATCACACGTTAAATACATATTAGCTTTTTAAAAGTTATTTTTCTAAAAGGACGGCCTTGACACTTCAATGAGAAAGTTAAAAATAAAAATATAGTAAAGAATAAATAATAGAAAAAATAAAATAGCATTTACCAATCATATCTACCATAGTAAACAAAAAATATATATACACATTATGGGGCCCAAAACCTACAAATTATTCATTTTTTAAATATTTGTTAACTGAAAGCACTTCCAATATATCACAAATGTGTATTTACCTATATTCAGAGACAGACCCGTTCTATGCATTCTATTTCATACCCGTACTGCAGTGAATAAAACTTACTCTCATGGGTTTGAGATGGCCAATGATTTTAATATCAGGAATATCACTGTACCAGGCAGCTGCCAAATTGCGCTCAATTGTGATGTCCATATTTAGAGGCTGTAGGAGTTCTATTTCTGAGAGCAATGAACCCTTTTCAAAAACTGTTCTGTGGAAGAAAAGCAAATTTGGTCACCCTAAAGTAATATTCATTCTTACTATAATATACATTCTATTTTAATCTGCCATATAAAGAGTTGACAAGCTTAACTACTCAAATGTGTTTAGATGGAAAAAAAGTCACCAACACTCCTCTTATATTCATTACACTTGTTTATTGTAAAGCAGCACCACATAGGTCAGAAAATCCAATGTTTTGGTGCCTCGTAGGATTGAAACATTGGCTATTCTGACCTATATGATGCTGCTTTCAAAATAAATAAGTGAAACAAATATGACAGGAGTGCTGGTGACTTCTTACACTGCACTATCCACCTCTTCACACTGCACCTACAGCTCTAACACAAACTGGTTTATACTATTTAAACCTTAATTAGGTAGATAATACAAAACAGATTTAGCTATTGCTTCAGTATATTTATAAGCAAAGCTTTAGATTTATGCCTCTATGCTACATACATCATCACAAGTACAGGCAGTTATAATGTTTGTGGAAATCATCTGATGTAGAAAAACTGTTACCCAGTTTTTCATACATAAAGACTTAAGGTTTTCAGTTTTATAATAATAAAAAAAGATTTAGCAATATTGGTATTTCTATTGCCTACCTATATAACTTCAGGTTACTTAGTTTGACTGTCATACAGTCCATCACTGGAGGAAGATTACTTTTGATTTTGGTTGTTACCAAAGAGAATGCGTTCTTAATTGTGATGAGACCTAAATCTGCCACCAGAACATCTGAGGATGTAGAAGACTGTGGTATAATCACTACAGGGGCTTTAATGTTGATGTCCAAGGCTAGTCGAAAACTCTGCTGAGCCAGCTCTTTCACACCGCTTGCTGCTTTTTCTGCAGCATGTACCGTTGCATCTGCTAACGCCTCCTTTGCTGCTTGAAAGTTATTCACAAAGGCCTAGAAGCAAACAAAAGACGTTAGAATGGCTTTATTCCAGACTCTGCTTGAAAAAATGTATTACAAAATAGCTTCACCAAACCTGTCCCCCCAGCCTGGCTACCTGTACATTTCTGGTTATGGAGTATGGGAGGGCTTTGAGCAGACCCAGACTGGATAGAAGTGCTTTAGTTAACGATATCCCATCACCAGACCTCACTTTTTCAATGTAAATCTTGAAACGGCATAGAATAATAAGCACACGTATGTTTGCCTACTTTAAAAAAAAAAAGCTTGTGACCTGACTAACTTTATTAGTACTCTGATCACTTCCTAGAAGTGGCATTTTCTGTATGTGTCAGCCGCTGCTTTTGCCCCCTGCTGCTATGTAGGCAGACAACAAGAGCCTGTGCAGCTACTTGTTAATAAATCCCTGATCTTTTGCGATCTGTCTACCCCGAAAGTAATTCAACAGAAGTATAAGTTGGAGAACACCCATTAGTGTACAAACTTTAGAGCGGACTAGATGTCACTGCTGGCATTATTCAGTACTCTGCTCTTTAAAAGCTTGTATCTATCAGCTTCCTCTGCCCTGTCATCATATAAATGAGAAGTTGTTTAGTGTTGCCTTATACATAAATAAATGACAGCAGAGGAATACTACACAGCGTCATGTGAGTGACAGGTCTGAGCCTGCCTGGGGCTGCTGATGTCATATCCAAGATGGCGGCACCCAGCAGCAGTTTCAGGCCTATACAATTTTATATCATCATCAATAGTGACAATGAGATGAATGAAACAATGTAATTTGACATATAACCGTATGAGAAGATTGTTGCTGATAAGACAGGATTGCTTTACCAATATTTGCATGAATGCATGGTCACTTCTACTCAGCAAAGTCTGATATTTCAGATAAAAAGCATATGTAAGAGTAATTCTAAACTAAACTTCAGGTTGTACTTGTGCACTGTTTTTGCTGACAGAATATTTCAATTTTGAATGTCATTAGGTTGATCGTAAAGCACTTCTCCAAATTTGGTCTCCATCCCCCTCTCACCCATTCAGCCCTCTCTAACCACCTTTTTTGCTTACCAAAACAGGTATTCTCATTGGAACCGTTACCCCCAGCTCTTAAAATTATGGATTTCTCCTCACTTAGTCACCAGGACAAATCGAGGGTCTAAACCTTTCCTACTCTACCCAAAATGAAAAGAAAAAAAAAAAGGTTGTCTTTACATACACTAGGTACCCTCCAGTCAGATAAAAAAAACTGACTGGGGGATGCAGCTTGCTGGACGTCTCTAGATTTCTTCCTGGAATTCATAGTCTGCAACTGGCTGTCACCCTTTCTAAATACCAATAGTTGACAGCACTCTTATGTTCTGAATGGACCTATATCTGAGCCCAGGAATGTAAATGTCCTTGTGCTCCCTGGTCCCAGCACCATCCTCTCTCCAAGCCACCTGCAGGCTCCTCATGGGCAGTGCAGTACATCAGTAGGTGGACAGCACTGAATAAGGTGCAGAAGTTGTAATCCCACACAAAAACAGTGTAACGCTGCCCATACACTTTGCGATCAGTGGACGACACTTTTCGTCTGATGATCGAACCGTCGTACTACACTTTTCGTCCGATGATCAAACCACCGTATGATTTTCGTACGGCGGCCCCATCCTGCCCCGATTATCGCAAGGTTGGATTAGCAGCAATTAAAAGAAAGCACCTGGACGAATTACGGTAATCGACCGCACGTATTTTCGTCTGCGCATGTGCAATGTAAAGCGTATGAATTTTGACGTACGGAAACGCCACCAACGTTGCGAAAATCGTACGATCGACTAAAGTTTTCTAACCTTCTGGTTAGTCAAAAGTCAATCGATTGTACAGTATTTGCAGTTGTACGCTGCCAATCGACCTTCCGAATATCGGACGAAAATGCGAGCATACGAAAAACGGCCAATATTCGTAAGGTGTATGGACACCTTAAGAGTAGTCACATTTGCCACCTATTATCTGAGTCAGGCTACTTTATTAAATAGGTCCTGTAGGTTTTAACGGAAAAATATGCAGTCACATTACTGCAGCCCAATAAAAAAAAAATCCCAGCCTATTTTGAAGGTTTTCCGCAATTGAGACTGAATTAATGTAAACAGAGGGAGAATTTCCCAGAAAACGTATAAGAAACATTCTACAAACTAGCCAGATGCTGTTAACACTGGACAAATGTGTTGTGTGGTAATTGTATGTATCATGGAATAGCTGATAACTCTGTCTACATGGGATTACACAAAATTCAGGTTAAAGTAAACTTTCTATCGGCATACATTTTTTTAAATCGCATTACCAATTAACAGACTGCATGAACTTATATTAAAATACATATTTACCAGTATTGCTGAAATAAATTTGTTGACAAAAATGACTTGTATGCATCCAACTGTTAGGGTGATTGCACTATCCACTATGTTCATATTGCTGTAGGCAGCACCTTCAGTAGCACCAACAAAAGAGACCATCTTAAAACTAAAGACTTCCTTTCCAATGATGTAAACAGCCTACACCAATGACAGAAAAACATTGTATAAAAAAAAAATAACCATTGCAAAACATAATGACATTTTTTTTGTGTGGAAAATGAATGCAAACAAATACAAAGGGTATGATACAGCGTACTGCATTTACGCACTGTAAAAGTTTGGTTAACATAACTAATATGGGCTCAATATAACGACCACGTGATTTCACAGTACATAAAATAAACCTTTGTATGTTCATTTTCAGTAGTCTTGCATACATATGAGTGCTTGCCCACATAGCCATAGGTTTGTTTCAATTTCAGTTTACAACTCTAAGGACAGAGCTCAGTAGTTAATTAAAAAATTATCTTCTGCACACATTGTAAAATTATTATCTTGCAACAATCACTGGAGGATATAGAACCAAGGGTATATGATTTACTTGCACAGACGTAAGCCATAAGAAACTGTCCAGTTTATGGGTTGTGGTTTTACAAGTTCTAACTGTGAATTCGAAATTTGGGACTGAATGACAAAATATTGCAACAAAAAGAGAAAGAAATTGATCTGATGAATGATGGCAAGTTAAGAATGCAAGTATTAGGAAAGCTTAACAATTTCCCATAAATATTCAAGCCAGGTATTATATTAAACACCTGGAAGATAGGTCAGGGTCTCTAAGCACACCCCGATGACCAAGCAATGAAATACTTTAATGCTACACCTACACCTCAGGCGAAACTAGACTAGCATTAAAGCAAACCTGTGGCTTCCACCAACCTGTTAAACCGGTCCCCTTCTCAACGAAGCACCTTCAAGGGTGTCCATGCTCGGTTATGGAAATTGCTAACAGAGCTTCTATGGTCACATTCTGCACTGCTTCTTCTTAACTTCTGGTGCCTCCTGCTTGACCAGTACGGATGTTGATGTTAAATGGCCAAAAGGGAGGTGTGGCAGTTTACAGCAATTAAGTTTTGGAGAGGAAGGGTCTATCAACAAAATGGAGGAAAGAAACACTGTCTGGCCTATTTTAGGTTCGGAAGAAGGCTCTTAAGGCCACACCCAGAACCACCTATTGATTTAATTCACTGTATTCTCTTCATTACAGCTGGTCCTTAGAGAGGAACGTTACCCTTATCTTTAAAATGAGAACAAAGGTAAGTTTAGAAAAGTTTATCATTGTCAATCTACAAAACAAATACTTAAAGATAATTGCAGGCTTTTTATTCTTTGCATAACTTATTTTTCTTTTACTCCCTATTCTTCCACAGTGGCCATTATCACTAAGAGCTGAGAAAGGCTTTGAGAAAGTCCTGTGGACGATACACGTCAGGTGGTTGGAGCTATGACGTCATCGTGCTGGGCAGAGTGGCCACCAGAGATCCTGCTAGCAGTGTTCATGTGAATACCTATGCACTGTGTATTTGTTTTCCAAATGTGAATGCATTCTTCTTATTTCTTTTAATAAATATACAGGGTTACACTATGGAGGTTTGCTTTATTTTGAGAGCCATCCAGCCCTGCATTGGAAGAGTGCCTGAGAATAAGAGGAACCCCGCAGAGGAGGGAGAGTCCTGGGGAAAGCTGATGGTTGCATAGGAGCTCTCTATGACCTTTGGTGTATAAACCTAGGTCCATCTTAAAAGGTGAGAGCACACCTGAAGAGCACTGAGGTGGAAGAGTTTATCTGCACTGGATACCATTTACCGTTATATTTGCTTGCAGAAAAGTTGATAAAGACGGTTTATAATTGCACAGGATATGATTCACAAGTGTGGGATTATGTGTTCACTGAAAAGCTGACAAAGACTGCTCAATATTTGGTGCACCTAGGTTATGTGGGTAATGGGCACTTGTAATTTTTTATTTTCTTGTAATTTTATGCATAATTTGATGCACATTAAGTTTGATTGTTTTGAACATAATTATTGATTTGTTTCCAGTGTTTTACATATTTTATTGATTGGAGCGCTGCAAATAATTTATAATGCTCCAATATTATAAAACAAAATTGCTGCTGAAATGTCTTTTTTTTTATGTTGACAAGACAGTCTTATTTTAGAAGATGTGAGCCATGCTGCTGTCACTTCTTTCTGAACTGACAGCATGACCAATAGACGAGTATCCAAATTGTTTGCCCTCCTTTTCTGCTTCCCTCTAACAGTAGGTTGTGAAGGGTATCCACTACTTTCCTGTAAATACGATCATAGTTTTAAAAAAATGCACCTTTTTATATAGGGCACCGCTGTCAGAATCTAGGATTGCAATGTTTTTCAGTTTTGCCAAAACTTCTGTTGACTTCTTCTTCATTGTCACTTTAGCATCAAGCCCTAAAGTAAAAAGTGATAGTTTTAATTGCAATCTATTTGATTTTGTACATTTGAACAACGTCAAGGGATTAGTTATGGCAGACAGAAGGACTAGGTTCACTACATGAATATAGATCAAATAGAACACTTGGAACAGTTGCTAGGGTTTTCTTTTCTATTTGCTCAAAGTTTTAATAACAAATTACAAGCAGAACATGACTCCACTTTTAGCATTTGTATTGTTTATAGTTGAATTCCAGGAAATCGAAAAATCCTCCCATGTAGTGGTCTCTCGCAGGTTAGGGTTAAATGCTTGTTAAATGCCTAAAGTACCAACAAAAAGGGATTTTTTAAATTTACTTATTCCCTCAGTACCCCAGGCTCCCTCCACACTATGCGACTGGGTCCTGCAGACTCCCCTGCAACGTGTTCCAGGGGTCGCAGGCACGCTGACATCATCAAGCACACTGCAGGGCCAATAGCCCTGCATTGTACGTGAGGATGCTAAGGAACCACCAATAATTTAAAGAGCCAGGGAGAATAGGAGAGTGCAAACTGCTGGAGAGAGCAAAGGATTAGTTAAGTAAAAGTCCTTTTTATGGATACCCTAGGCAAAAACAAGAATTTAACCTTTGTTGTGCTGGGGAGCCTCTCTGTAAGGGAGGATTTTTCTTTTCCCAGAAGTTCAACTTTAAATATGTCTGCACTTGAAAACGGTCTAGAAAGAAGGTTACCTTCAGAAAGAACCACAAGCTGTAATTTTTTTTTTTAGGTTTATTGAGGGTCACAAGAATGTAGTTATTCTTGTACATGAGTTACAGTACTGACTTCAGGAGTTTTGGAAACTGGCAAAACAAAAACAAATGTTGTGGCAACACCCCTATAACCCCATCCCCAACCACCATGCCTCAGTTTTGTGAGCAAGCGGTACATAAGTGAAAACAATATAGAGTAATGCGACCTGTGTCCTTCAATTAACTTTAAGAAAAAGATTTTACAGCAAGTACAAAAATCTTATTTTCTTTTTTGTCCATTGAAAGACACAGGAATTGAGTAATGCGGGCTGTCCAAATGCAATCTAGCTGAGGAATGGGCAGCAGTCACTGAGAAATCTGAAGGGTGTGAAAATCATACTATAAAATTGGGAATTATTGCCTAAACAAGGCAATGAAGAAAGCAATAAAAAAAGGGGATGCAAATATGGAAAATGTAAAAAAGTAGAGCAAAAATGTGGTGGACCACCAATGAACTACCATAAGGAAAACAGGTGGAAGAAAACCAAGACAGTTAAGTGGTCAACAAAACAAAAATGTGTTCATAGGTAGAGGCCAAAGCCTAGGGTACCAAACCCTTGACCTCAGTAAAAGGAATGCTGGACCAAAGACAAACCAGTGGACAGCTGAGGGGTAGAAGTAGGATACCCATGACGTTGCAATTACACGGCCGGCCGGGAGCTTTACAGTCAAGCGATGGAGCGTCTCGAGAGACGCTCCATCGCTTGTATCAGAAGCTGTCACTGCCGTTGCTTATCGCCGCAAACGTAGTGAGAGCAATAATTTTAGAGCCATTAAGGCCGGGTTCACACCTGGGCATTTTACAGCGCTATTTCCTTATGGAATATTTTATGACAAATAATTAGCCTATACATGTCATTTTGTCAATACCTGCTATAAACAAAATTTAATTCCACCTATTTACATAAGCCATACCACCAGTGTGAGAATGAGTTACCATTTGGGTCAATTTTCCCTAAATAGTCTATGACCGCTTTCAAATATTTGTAAATACAAATAATTGGGCTGCAGAACTAGACAATATGATTTATGTACAGATTACTAAAAAGTAGGGGTGCGGAAATTAACGATTAATCCGTCGATTAATCGTTAATTTTTTTGATTGATCAAAATTATTTTGATCGATCAAAGTTCTTTTGATCCGTACTCACCTCTCCGCCGGCTTCCAGGTCTTCCGTCGGAGATCCGGTGACGTCACGGACATCAACGTCACCGGACTCCTCCACCCTTCCCCCAGTGGCTCTGTCGGCTAACGAAGGGAAGGAGGGAGGAGTCGGGTGATGCAGTTGTCCGTGATGGGTAACGAAGGGAAGGAGGGAGGAGTCCGGTGACGTCACGGACATCGACTCCTCCCCCTTGCCTTCGTTACCTGACGGAATCACTTGGGCTGTTGAGTCTCCTCCTCACTCTCGGGCCGGTGAGTCATCGGATGTGTGTACAAGGCAGCTAAAATAAATAATATGTATCATGTAAAATGATCTACTACCCTGTGAGAAATGTACTATCTGCTACCCTGGTGAGACCCCCTCAGAGCCCTGGTGAGTCCCCAGAGAGCCGTGGTGAGACCCCACAAAGCCATGGTGAGACACCATGGAGCCCTGGTGAGACCAGGGCTCTGTGGGATCTTGCCAGGGCTCTGTGGGTCTAACAAGGCTGGTTAGACCCCACAGAGCCCTGCTACCCTGGTGAGGCCCCCTCAAAGCTCTGGTGGGGTCTTAACCAGGGCTCTGTGGGGTCTCAACAGGGCTCTTTGGCGTCTCACCAGGGCCCTGAGGGGTCTCACCAGGCTGGTGAAATCGCACATAGCCATGGTGGGACCCCATAGAGCCCTGGTGAGACCCTACGGAGCCCTGGTGCTGGTGAGACCCTACAGAGCCCGGGTTTAACCAGGGCAGTGTGGGATCTCACCAGGGCTCTGAGGGGTCTAACCAGGCTGGCAAGACCCTACAGAGCCCTGGTGAGACCCTAAAGAGCCCTGGTTAAAGCAGGGCTTTGTAGGGTCTCACCAGGGCTCTGTGGGGTTTAACCAGGACTAGTGAGACCCCACTGAACCCTACTTTAACCAGGGCTCTGTGGGGTCTCACCAGAGCTCTGAGGGGTCTCACCAGGCTGGTGAGTGAATGTGCAGCGCTAAGGGTCACCGGTGAGCAGAGGCGGCTCTAGAGTTTGCGAGATCTGTATGTGCGTTATAATTAATCATAATTAGTCGATTAATCGATTAAAACAAATTTCGATTAATCGAACAGGAACATTTTAATCATTACCAGCCCTACTAAAAAGCCAAAGTGATCACACATGAAGCTAGCTTATACAGTACCCCCTAATGGCATACTCAGTTCCACAACTGGTTTGAAAGAAAATGCTCAGAAACTGCTCTGAATAAACCAACTGTGCTACTTTACCTTCAATGCTTATTTCTGAGATATTACACTTCTGTTCACGGATAAAAACCCGAAGGCAGGACAATTCAGCATATACATAAAGGTTAATAACATCATCATATTTTGATTTCTTCAATGCTAGAAAAAGATAAAGAATAAATTAGCTAATATACACCATATATACAGCAATGCAAAGTTGCTGTTTTCCTAAATTTTAGCTAAAACAGGAATTTCAGATCTGCACGGCTGCTGGCAAGCTAAACTATCCTCTTATAGCTCAAGGAAATACTGGGATAAAATTATCCCCATCACTTAGCTGCCATGACTGCAACAAAGAAAAACAATATATTCCCTGTGATATAGAATATAAACTTTACTGAAGAATCTAGGTGTGAAACCCATGTGGATGTGAACAGAGACACATGTCTTCATACTATACAAATACACACCTTTCTTAAAGTGACACTATACTCAGGAGTTAAACCTTTAACTTTTAATTGTATTCTAGGAGGGAGAGAAGGAAAGAAATCCTTCAGTGCAAAGGGGAGAGTGTCAAGTCCCTTTTACGGATGGGTGGAGAGATCTACAAGCCTATGTAAAAGGTAAGACAAAGTGAGGAATGCTAGAATGCAACAGACATATTGGGACCTCACAGCGAAATGCAAAAGAGCGAGACCCTCCAATTTACACCAATAGATGATTCAGAGGTGTGAAATGCACAATACCTGTCTGACTAGAAGGCTCTCTCTTATAGTTTTCTACCTACAGGAACTCTGTAGTCAGCTATGTATTCAAGTTCCTAACTATTAACAAAAATGTACCTTATTTGTGTATCACTCAGCGGTTGATCCTCAAATCATCTCTGAATTGGTGCCGACACTGTCCTTCCTTCTGGAGGGTGGCTACCTATGCTCCTCATGGTCCATGTGTGTTGTAAGGTAGCCACTGCTCCAAGTTTGCTCTCGTGATGGACTACAATCTCACATTTAATTTACTAAATTGTATTGAGATTGTAGTCCATCCCAGGAGTGAGCTTGGAGTGGTGACTACTTTACAACACACACAGGGACCATGGGGAACCAAAGTAGCCACCCTCCAGAAGAAAGGACAGTGTCAGCATGAATTCAGAGTTGTTAACTTTAAAGACTGCCCCACTAAAGGTGTTCAAAGAAATTAGATCACAGTTACCTCAACTAGTCATTTTTATACTGAACTGGTGCCAATCTTATGTCTACAGAACAAGGAAGATGACTACCAGCTGCCCACTTTCAGAGGAAAAATCCATTTGACAGATTAGAAAACACATCACAATATCCACATTATCTCCCTGTGCAAACTCCTACCCTTCTCCCCTGATATAAACCAGATGCATTTGGACTTATGAAGCAGTCTGCAGTGAGAGGAATACAAGGCCAGCTGGATTAAGCCTGCATCTCTGATCCCATTTCTATGTTTACAAGCACCTTTGTATACATATCTTACAAATTTTCTTTTTTTGATCCTCTTTTTTCTCTTCCTCTGTATCTTGAGCAAGTTGTTCTACTTCCTTGTTTTCAGATTGTGGTAAGAGGTTAGTGAGGAAGCTCATTGTACTCAGCAAGGCTTCAGTGTGGAGCTGAACATCCAATGATGAAAAGTTCACCTATATGAGATGAAAACAGATATGCGTGTTCAATATGAAGTGCATTTGGCAGTATATTACCATGTGAAATATTCTAGTTACAAGTATGCATTTAGACAGATATACAAGCAATTCACAGAAAAGAAAAAGACCTGATCTATACAGAATAAGGAGGAAAGAGTAATCTAGGAAATGTGTGTCATATTCATTATGAAGTAAAATGTATTTTTTTCTCCAATAATACATCTGTTTCTCGGGTCACCTATGTCAGGAGACCTATGCCAAATGAACTGGCATTCCTAGACAAAGGAAGGAGGTTTGCCAGCCTCTAAAATTGCCCTATGTGAATTTCTTACCAAAGAAAGGCTCCACAGGCCACAAAGCACAATAACTGCAATATAGCAAGGAGCATAGCCCTTACATAGGGATGTAGCAAGGTCAGTGACATGTAGGAAACACATACAAGCTGCCCTTTTATCAGCAACTATCTAGATGTAGTTTCAAAGGCATATGTCAAACTAATAGACAAATAAAGGGTGTAAACTTGTATTCTTAAGAGTGATTTTAAAGTCCCACCCTTGCATACAGTATATTTTCAAAGTGACTGCGACGTATTTCTTTTTCACATTTACCACTGCTAACTTAATTCTTCCAAATGTTCATTTCTGAATCTGAGCCATGTTCTGAGTTTAAGAGTTACCTTTAACTGCAATAATTGTCTTTAGAATTAGCAGCAGTTTGCAGACTACAAAGTGCCACAAAGTTTCCAATTGATGTCTATGAGACCAAAAAGCACTGTAATATGCCAAAAAGTAGCTCATGTACTCTTTCCAGCGACAGGCGTTTTTCTGCTGCTGCAGGTTTGAACAGGGGCCAAAAAATGAACGGGACTCCTTGTCTTGAGCGTTTTGTGGCGCTTAGCTTTGAGCGACAAAACACCAAGGTGTGAACGGGGACTAACAATGGTGCTTGGGCATAATATATCAGGTGTTTGCTTTAATTCTGTTGACTCCAGACTCCGTTCCGCCCATACAGGAGAGACATAACTCTGAAAGGGAATAGTCTGGGCCAGAACTGCAAATCTCTGGATCAATGGCGTAACAATAGCCATAGCGACCCAGGCGGGCCGCCTGCGTCGCTATGTCCCCATACAAAATTTTGCTATGGGGCCCTGTGATTTCTAGTTACGCCCCTGCTCTGGATGTGCACTATTCATTTAGATATAATTTTAAACTAAAGGTTTCCATTTAAAATTCCACTTTCCAGTCACCTTGTCTAACATATGACTTTAATATGTAGTCACTGAACATACCTTTATCAATTGTTCAATGTTGTTATAAGTAGTCTTGAATTCTGGTCCATTTATGTCTGCCTGTATATTGATAAAACATTACAAAACATCAGAAAGACTGAACAACCGTTTAAGGCCAAAACATACTTTTGTGAGCCAGTGCATTGCGGAAATACATGTAAGAACGTGCATGGTCCCGCAAAGCACGTTAGCAAACATTATGTGCGTTAGAGAATTGTGGTGTCATTCATCTTAAATAGGATTCTAATGCACTAAGACAGCGCAGCTCCAATGCACATTCATTGCAGCAGACCACAACACATGGTAATTCACTACCATGAATTGAGGTGCACCGCACTGGAAAAAGTGCTGCATGTCCATTTATTGCTCCGCTCTTGTGCATTGGAAGCGCAGTCAAAATGAACAGGCTGCCTTGATGCAATGCACGATATCTCGTGACAACGCACAGAAATGTGTAAATGGGCACTTAATATTTTATCTTATTTTTAACAAAGTTCTCAACCTTTATGTACTCCATTAATAACAGATCATCGGTGGCATTATCCAGTGTTGTGAGAAGGTAAACTGGCTTTTCTTCCTCATCTACAAAGAAAAACAAGTGAATGTCATTTTTCAGTTTTTAAACCCAAAAATAAACTTATAGTGGAACTCCGGGCAACCAGTATAAGCAGTTTGTATACAGATATGAACTACTTTACCTGACAAAGTATTTACAATTCTGTCCAGTCAGTCTTGTGATTCATGCGTCTGCTACACTGTACAGCCAAGAAGATAACTTCACTTTGCCCTGGTTTAGCTTTACAGCTTCCTGTGTTACTTGCTTGCTCCCAGGAGGATGAATCAGAAGTATGATTACGCTAAATCACTGTCCAGGATACAGGCAGGAAGTGAAGAGGTGACATGGGAAGTTGCAGAGCTAAACCAGGAAATAGAGTTCATCACCTACCTGCTTCTGCACCGTGCCACACACAAGATTGACTGTGTTGAATTACACATTTTTAGTAGGTAAACCATGTTACAAATAAAACATCAACTAAGTATTTAGCTGTTTGCCTGGAGCTCAGCTTTGGGGAGACAAGAACATACCGTTGTATTGGGGACATTTCAAGGCGATCTCCTTCAGAAATGCATTTGCTGACATATCAAACGTTCGAATATTGAGTTCTGTGCCAAAACCCTGAATCTCCAGCTGCAGTACAGTCTTCTCTGCATCTTCAGACAGGCTACACAAAGCCAGTACCACCTGTTGATGAAAAAAATGCAATGAAACATGCACCCTGAAAATGAAAACTCAAATACAGGCCAACCATTACTCTTACTGATATATGAATATTGCTTATCATTTAAAGGTTTGATATCTTTTAGGTGGCAGTGGGCGAGATACATGACCAATCCCATTCTTTACAAAACCTAGAAGCTAATATTGGAGCAGTAACTATCAGAGGCAGTTGTTCAGGGGCTAAGAGACATTCACATTAGCTTTTAGCTGGGTATCAATGTCAAATGAAAACGATTACCTGACCAAGTTGTATCATTACACACTAGCAAAATCTTAGTGTCAAAGAGCAGAGGCGGATGAAACGCTACACAAAGGGGTTAATTTATAAATGTTCCACCCAACGAATAACTGGGCAGATGCTCTTCGCACAGCACTCTCCTAGATGGTGCTGCAGAGCATAAGAAATTCCTATGCGTATAGCTGAGCAGAACATTCATAAACCAGCGCCAAAACCTTAGTAAATGTTAAAAATAAAGTTATATACAGTGAAAGTCCTCTGGTTGCAAAGGTGAAAAGTTACTACTAGCCTCAATAAAATACTTACAACTGGTAGCTCAAATCTCATCTGAAATTCTGTCATGTTTTTTAGTGTTTCATGCTGCACTAACTTCTTCTTCTTCACGCTATTAGATCTAGACAATGAGCCACTGGAGACCTCAAAGAAAGGCAAGTCTTCATCTGGGCTGGTGGGAGCATCATAAAACTCATCACATTCTGACTCTAAATCTGGAAGTAAAAAAGGTACGAGCTGTCACTTCATCACAAAACAAAAAACTGATTTTTATCGGAACTAAAGTAAACAACAAATTGCCTCATTATATTAACGCTCTGAAAAACTTGATAGAAACACTCAATTGCTCTTAGTACATTTTCATATTATTTTGTCTAATTATAAAGTGAAATGTACTGAATTACAATAAAAATCTCAAATTAGCTTGATAACAGATCTATCATTTACAAAAGCCCATAGCAGTTTTCGCACAGGTCATTCACAATATCACTCTAGCAGACTACATTCATACTGAAAAGCACAGCAACTCAACTGGAAGTCATCCCTTTCCAAATCTGACTGCAGTAATATACTGGATTGGGCACTGTTAATACAGTAAAAGCAACTTGGGCCTTATAAGCATAACTTGTTTTTTACTAAACAAAGCATATTACCTCTTTTCTACAATCACAAATTGGCAAAGGTAAAGATCACTTCTAGAAAACTATACTACTTCTACTCATTCTTTACTCAAATTTATTGTGTAGGGTTCCAAAGGCTTTAAATAATATTGATGGTTAAAGCACATGATAGATTAAACGTATAAGCATTTAGACATAGCAAACAGATGAGCAGCTTTACCAGAATCAATAATTGACTGGATATCCATTAGAACGGAACGTCTTGCTACAAGCTGAGGTGTGTTCAGAAGAGGGGATTTTTGGATCTGCATCAAAGTTTGAGAATATAGAAAACAAAATGCACATATGATGTTCTGCTTTTTTGCATAATAATATATCTATCAGTATTTGTTTGGAATCAATCTTGGTAATAAGGCTAAAATAAATATCTTACTTTATGCGTTACTTCGAGACAGCAAGTTACAGACTTGCTAACAAACCCAATAAACCAACCACCAAACTAGTACTTGTTGAAGAGTATTGAACAGAAATATGCATTAAACAATATATGGTTTCCTACATCTCTGTTTACACTTGGGACTAAAAATCTCTAAAAACAAAATCCACTTATTCATGCATTCTGATGATTTACCTATTAAAAGAAAAAGACACAATCTTAGATTTTATCTTTCATGGGTCCGCACCTGCAGAGATTGGGAAATTTATCCGTGCCTGTGATTGGCGCTGCGCCGCTGTCAGCTTCCTGGCGGGCTCGCCACGTGGAGCTGCGAACACGCCCGAGCCCATCACTAGTTGGCGGTGCCATTATTTTCTAAAGGCATGCCAGTTGAACCAGGCGGATCATGCGGTTTCCGGGCACAATTCTGCCCATACGGCTAAAAAAGCTTTTTTTAGCGATTGCCACGCAGATGTAACACCATTGAAATCAATGGGGTTGCACGGCAACCGTTCAGATCTGCCTAGCCTCAAACTAAGCTGATGGGTAAATGTAGCACACTCACTACTTGATCCCTTTTCTCCATAAAAAGAAATACAAGTACTTAAAATCTTGTGCACACAAACAAACATTTACAAGAGATACTAACTGGAAGTTTTTGGGGAGAGGCGGATGATGGCGGAGGACTTTCTGGTTTTGGTATGCTGTCAATCAGTTCAAGTATACCTCTGAGCTTTTGGTCAGAAATACGAGCAGAAAGTAAAGGCAACTCCCCAAATAACTTAAATCTGAAAAGAGAAAAGCAAAATGAAGAAAATAAGCACTACATACTACAAACATCAATTATATAACTATTTAAACATTACTGAGAAATCTGTTGGTGTGCCAAACAGTAGTACCAAAAGATTCTTACCTTTATTAGCCAGATGGGGCTCTTGCTCCCGCCCCCATCCTGGTTTTAATTTTGTTAGGAAATACTTAAATTCCCTAATTTTGGGTCTATTTCCCAAGCTCAGCCTCACCCACCATTTGTCCACTTATTAATTACAGATCTTTATGAGGCACCAGCAATCAGTCCCTGACCACAAGAAACTTGCAATCTACAGTCCCTATATCACACACATACCTGCCAACATACTAGGGCCAATTTAGACACAAGCCAATTCATGTACCAGTTAATGTGTAATAGGAAACTCTTGCAAGTACAGGGAGAACAAGCAAACTCTGTGCAGACAGTGTCCTGGCTGGAAATCAAAATGAGGACCCCAGTGCTGCCCTTATCCAGTGAAACCCCCTTGTTGTCCATTGAGATACTGACATTAGATGGGGCAGGTAGAGGGTGGGCATGGCAATGCCCATAACAATCAGGTAAATGAAGACCTCTAGCAACACGGTAAAACCAAGATCAGGGGGCCACACAGAAGAGGCTTTTACTGCTAAAAGAGTTGCCTTGAGGTGCCTGCCCTTAGTCAGGACATTCATTTTCAAATCTTTAAAATGGCAGACAGGGTTTATTTTGAGTTATTGTCGCAATATTCACCTGAAATACATTTTAATTTTCTTCCTAATCTTGAGATATAATTTTCTTCCTAATCTTGTGATTAGCATTCCACTTGGCAGAAGTATAGCCAAATGTTTTTTTGGATAGAGTGGTAAATGCTTAGAACCTTCTATGTTTCTACTCATGTCGGTGTCCATGTTACTGTGTCCACGTTATTTTACTTCACTTCCTATTCTGGTGACAAGTGGTTTCTGAGACACAAAATAAGGGGAAATAAACACAGACAGAAAAAAATATATACTTTGTGGGGAGGTTTCCCTTTACATTCTGTCTCAGTTACTGGTGCCACCTGGACAGAAATTACAATCACCGCAATAGGGGCACAGAGAACGCTAAAAACAGAAGTTCTGACTGGGAAAATTTCCCCAGTCACTGAGACAGAGAATCTCTCAAAACAGGAAAAAGACAACAGTAAAAACCTGATGAGGGTTCTACCCTTTAACTTAATTCCAACAAAATATGTTTTAGCTTTTAGTGGAGAAGTTAAAGTGACATTGAAGTCATTGAAGTCACATTCCCCCCCACCACCACCCAGGCTGCTTTAGGCTGGGTTCACACCATTTTCCGGACCAGATCTGGAACTTAGTGCAATGCGTTTTTGCTGTGTTTTTACCGCGATTGGAAATTTTTAAAATATTTTGTTTAGCTTAAGATGGTCTTACAGGAGCATTCCAGTGTGTTCAATGCGTTTTTGATGCATTCCAGACCAGACAAAAAGGGACAGGCAGTATTTTTCTGGTCTGGAACGGACTGCGCTGGTGGGAACAGAGGCCAGATATAGCATAGGGATACATTGGGATGCACTTTGGGTCCAGAAACAGTCTGGTCTGGAGGTAATCTGGATGTGGTGTGAATGGTCCCTTAAGTACTTACCTTAAATGATGCCTCTTAGTCCTATTATTATCTTCTTACTTCCACTTGTATTCAACAATCCCTCCAGCGCTGGTGCTGTTCTCTGATCCAGCACAGACTCCTCAGGTCCCACGGTGTCTGTCCGAATTGCACACTCCCAGCTGCGTGCATTCACCTCCACTATGTCTCTCCACTTCTCCCCGCCCAAGATCTCTACTGCGCAAGCGCCTGCCCCATCATCCCGCACAGCTGCTCAAGAAGCTTCAGATCTTCAGATGGGAGCGAGCAGCGTAGACAGAGGTAAATAATTACCTTTTTGGTCACTTTTTTTTTTTTTAAATGTTTCTGCATATATTTACTGCTTGCTAGCAGTAGATATATGCAAAAAAAAAGGAGAGTTTAATTGTACTTTAACTGTACAGTGATTTGAAAAATAAAACACAGAGTAACCAACACAGAACAGTCCAGCAATTCAGTCTTATAATGCGGGGCATTCTGCATGATATATGCTAACCCTTGGCTTCCTTTATTGATCAGCTGTACATCCTCAAATCATCTCTAAATTCATGCTGACACTATACTTCTTTCTAGAGGGTGGCTACTTTTGTTCTTCATGGTCCCTGTGGGTGTTGTAAAGTAGCCACCATTTAGTATACTAATTTGTACACAGATAGTAGTCTATCACAGGAGTGAGCTTGGAGCGGTGACTACTTGACTACACACACAGGGACCATGGGGAACAAGAGTAGCCACCCTCCAGAACAGCTGTGTTGCTTTTGGAGATTTCCACTCACTTCCTGTCTGGTGAAATCATTGTCACTAGTCCAGTAAGTGAGAGCAAACTCTCTAATGTCATCCTCAAATAAAACAAAAAAACACACAGGTGTTCTAACCCTTCCCCTTTTTATCCGAAAAAAGGTGCATTACATTACAGATCTAGACCAGCTTACTTTGGCATTCTTGAATCAGTCACTACCATGGCTCGGCTAAAATCAACTCTGAGATCCAATGGGTCCAATATATGTTGAGAAGAATGTTTCTGTTTGCGAGCCTTCTTCCAGTCTTCAGCTAAAGAAAACAATATTTAGCAGACATGAGAGCCAAGTACAAGAGCATAGTCTCCTCAAAGCAGTTTTTATTAGTGCCAGCCTAACATAATTACTTGCCACTGATAAATCACTCACAGTGCTTGCTGTAGAGGAGCTGCATACTGCTGAGCTGCACATCAAAACTCTCATAGGCCCGGGACATGATATCTTCAATGCTGTTTTGACTTGCTTTCATCTGGGGGAGTTTCGAACGACTTTTGCTGGTCATCTCAAGACAAGAAAAAAGAAAAACTAGAGTTAAGAAGCACTGTAATATTTCAAAGGTCTTTAAATAAACAGTGTGAGAGGTATAAGGAATGTAGGCTACATCAAGAAAGAGACAGTCAACCCAAAAGTGATATTTTAATTCTATTTTGATGTGCCTGCTCCTCCTAATGCATTCTCCACAGTATAAAACAATTGGAATGGCCACAGTAGGTATGCATATGCAAAAACAGAAAAAACAAATTTCTCACCAACAGAGTCCCCCAAGAGATATGGCAAATAGCAGCAGGTTTAATTCTGCAGGATTGATTAAAAACTGAAATATATTTAGCCAGGTTATAGGAACAAAAAGCTGTAAATACCTACCGATAAACTACCTAAATCCAAAATAAGCAAGTTAGATGTGTTTTCATAAAATCCATTTTGGGGAACAAGGATGTATGAAGCCCGGAGGTTGATTTTCAAGTCAAGAACCTTCTGTGTCTCTATAACGTACAGTAGCCCTGGAATTAAAAACATAAATAAATACATATGACTATTATACATTCACGTGAATGCTGTAGATGCAACAAAAACTGCTCATTCTCATGTGGTCAAATGTCTGAACAAGTGACTTGGATTAAAAAAATCAAACAAATGCCTCCATAACAGAACAGTGCCAAGAAAACAGATGAGTAGTCACAAAAGATGTGGTATACATGTTCACTTTAAAAAGGACTTTGAAAAGAAATATACAGGTCACCCTCTCTAGCGACTCAAGCCTAATATAAACTAAACCACCCCAACACATGTCCTTATCTACCTCTCCCTTATGGGGGCAGCCTATAGTGTTTACATCTTCAGGGCTAAAATCTTTTCTGCCACTGGACACCAGCAGTAACCCCCTACAGACTTGAATAGGGCTCTACTTTTAACATCTCTTCTGTAGGAGTGCAGCCCCCATTCAAGTTATTGTGCAGGTGTAGCCAGAAGATTTTGGGCCACCAGGTAAAAATACCAGAGGAAGTTGCCACATAAGTAAGCACCTGGATTGATGATGATGATGGTGTGTGTGTGTGTGTGTGGGGGGGGGTCTAGTTTAGATTAGACGAAAAGGAAGGGTGGGCTAAGGCTGATTCTTCACATGACTGGATGTATAAAGTGAAAGTGTGCACTCAGTTCACACTTTAGTAAACCTGTCCCTATGGAGGAATTGTAGCAACCTAATTTGAGGATATTTCTTAGGCAGTAATATTTTGTTTTGTTCCTTTTTAACATTTCAGCTATTTTTTTTAATCCTGGCAGATGAAATGGCAGGTCTGCTTTAAAGAGTATGTAAAGGTAAAACATTTTTTTCATTCTGGATATGGATATTGGATGGAGAGGGGAAGGGTTGAGCCCTCTGCTGCTTTATTACTGTGCTCCTGTTGGGAAGACTGGCCCTCTACTTTGTCCCGGAGACAGAAAGTAAGGGCAAATCCAACATTTTAGAGATGCCACCACAGCAATGGGTGAAGGTAAATCATCCAAGGGGTACAGTGAAGAGAAAAAGGAAAACAGCCAAAACTAGCAACCATATAAGACGGTCGCCATTTGCATTACAAAAACTCCAGGGTCAGGTGTGTTGAAGTGTTGTATGGAAACTCAGTGCTCGAGTTCAGTATCCTTTAGGTGCCTGCAAGTTACAGGGAGTACCAATTTGTATTTGCTTACATATGATTTCTTTAAGGATAGGCTAAAAGAGTAAAAGAAATGTTCCAAAAGGTACAGTGCTTTGATTATCTGCAAAGCAGAAAAACTTCTATCAAACTTTTCAGACACCCTAGTGTACAAGAGTTCCTCACTAGATGTCTATTTCAAAATGCTTATAGATGTCATTGCAAGATTCAATTTAGTGAGTTGACTAGTTATACAAGCTATACCCAAGAAATCACTTAGCCCAGGACAATTAATTTATAAAATATCCTCTAATCAAGAATCTAAAAGAAATATATAACAAAAAATAAAATGTGCTTGCCTGTTGACGTTTTATCTTTAAATTCTTCTAGTTTTGTTAAAGTGGCTGAGGTCAGTTGTTCAAGATGGACGTCTTGTGGAGGCCGGAAAAAATCTGCTAAACTGTTTATGGTTTTCTAGATATGACAAAATAAATTTTTTTTAGAACAATAAAAACATCTTCAAGTGAATCTAAAAGTTATTTACAAGGATGTTGAAAATTTGTCTGAATCATACTTACAGCATCATATATTATTTCTACAGGCTGAGAATCCACTATAAGCCTTTGATCTGCACGCTCATCCAGGGGATTTGTTTCAAACATGAGGTTCAACAATGAAACGTCATTGTCTGTTACAATATTTCGAGAAGACAGCAGACAGGGAACGGCCTTGTCTTGTGAAATGCCAGTTACCTCAAATGTACCAATCTGGGCTTCAAATCTGTATGATGAGTATGGGAGATACAGTATCAGCATTCAGTCAGAAAAAAAAGATCCCACAAAAAGCATGCCAAGCAGAAAACCGGCTCCTGGCTCATGGTCACAAACAGCAATCAACATTACTATCATGCAGCACATAGAAATCGGAATATATTATTATCCAGTGGAACATTGTTCAGATGACTCACCTAAGTGCTTGTCCTCCTGGTCGCTGTTTTAACACTGTGCTCAGATCAGTTATAGCCAGATTAATCAATTCGGGCTTTCCCTTATCTTCTCGCAACTGAATTGACATGCTTAACAACTTTACACATAAAACCACTGTTTCATACTAAAAAAAAAAGAAGAAAACAATCAAACATAAAATTTATATATTTCAATTGCTGAATGTCATTATCTTGTCTTTCCGCTTAACAGGCAGGTAGTTGTTTTGAAGCCATTTCAACATATGAGCTATGTGACAACATAAGATAAGTACTATTATGAAGTCCAGACTTTCCAAAATACCAAAATAAGTAATATTTTATAAAATATGTAACTGTAATGACCAGTATTGGGAGTACAAATGAGACTCCGTGGAGTAGATTGTAAGTTATATTTGTAGATGTATTTAATCAGATTTGTAGGTAAAGCCCAAATGAACCTTCAGTTTAAATCAGTTAACTAGGGATGCACAGATACCAAGTAGAAGTACAGAGACTTTTCCAGCTCCAACACTAGACTAAAGAAAACGTCAAAAGTTAGGAGGCGGCTGTCATTTGTAAGGAGCATTGGCTACGGGGCTCCTGGGATTTGTGCATCTCTGTTTTATTGCATGATTTGTTAAATATGTGCCAAGTAAGTAATATTGTGCCTAGTAAGTAATACTGTGCCAAGTAAGGTAAGAGGAGGGTGAAAAAAACAGGGTGATGACAGGACACATTCTGCTGCCAATTGAGAAGTTGGAGCTTCTCAATGTGCAGCTTCAACTAAAAAAAGTTATTATCTTTATTTGCTGCTTCACTCTCCTTATTTCAGCTGCATCTGGTCTGAAAAACCCAGGATGCCAGGACTGAGAAGCAATTCTTTCTGAGCCCAGATAAAAAGCTACACCTCAGCATACAAAATTAAAGATTACACATACAGAGGCGGGGGGGGCAGCCATTTTGCTGCTGCTAGCTCTCCCTGACCCTTCAGTCTCATATATACTTCATCTTGGCAGTATGGCAGCCCCAAGCAATAAGAAGCAGGAGCAGCGCTGCAGGCAATGCTTTCACAAAGATGGTTACTACCATGACATGTATATTCATTATGAAAGAATATATTTAATTTTACAGACCAAGCACCTCTAAAAATTAAGCTCTAATGGTTCCTAAAATAACTATTATAGTATAACTGGTACATTGTGCTCACTGTTTTTGGTAGAGTTGGGTCAACTGCCGTTTCACTGTATCCAATTGCTGCATACAAATTTGATTTCGCTTCAGGTGACATCAGCTCTGCCAGACCTTCAGAAAGCAAATCCATATTACAATCTCTCAAACTAGTGAATCACTACTATTTAATATCACTTTTCTGTTCACTATATTTAAAACAAAGTGTTAGATTTAACAATGTAAATAAAAGAAAATTCACATGAACTAAAAACATTCTAAAAAGATAACATTGGTGGAAAGGAACATGATGTGCATATTATAAAATGCAGCTTTGTGCAGATTTAAAGAGCTGGAGATCACTGGCATCATGCAACCTTTTTTTTGTGTTCGTACCTGGGTTATTTAGATGGCGATGATGATATGCAATAAGGGAAACCAAATCCATTTACAGCCACCTTTCATTGATTTAATAATAGTATATATTTCTTTATAAAAAAGCCATACAATTACTAAACATAAAATAGTAATAAGAATAACGCAAACAATAAAAATCGCATACCTCCAGACTTTGCCTCTTCCTTCTTTTCCGTACTCTCTCCAGACCAGCCCCACATCCATCCAAACCATCCATTGGAGTTGCTGTCCTCATCTTTTGCTCCTGGCCTGTATATTTTAAGGCCAGCTTTGCTTGCCTGGAAAGTAAAACAATAGACTCAGCAATGATTTCATATTTGGCAAAGCTTTCACATTTGAATTACTCCATAAATAATATTCCTTAAACCTTGAACTAGCCTGCAGCAAGAAGTCTACACTCACTGCAGGCAGAAGAAGTCAGAATTCATACGACATGCTGCAGTACTATTTAAAAGGCGAGCATACTTCGCTGATTTATATGCTAAACTTTTTAACCACACAAGGAACATGTTGTTAAATGCAACACCATTTAACATCTTAACTGTTTAATATAAAGCCCAGCGTGTTTAATATAAAGCCCACTATGTGTCCACAGTATGAATGAACAGGATGTGATTTACATCACTTCCTGTTCATATTTTCCTCAATGAGGAGAAGCACTCTTGTTGCGAATAAATATATGCCTGTATAATTTTTTCACAACACAAACACCAACACAGCGCAAAAACGACTTTTAACATAAATCGATTATTTACAGTTTTGCGTTCCTTCATTTATTTCAAATTTGCAAATATTTGTTATTTATTAACTCAATACAGTTTTATCTTTGAGCTTTAGTCAGAAAATAACTTAACGGGAGAAAGTGTTTATCTCCCGGCCGGCCAGGAGCCGCTATCAAATAGGGCGAGACTCCCGGAGCGTCCGGGAGAGTTGGCCTGTCTGGAGATCGGCGTCCCTGGTTACCTGGTAACCAGGGACGCTGATCTGTCTGCAAGTGGCCGGAGCCAGCCCTCAGTAGCAGGCTGTCGGCCGGCCGTTCGGCCAGCTTCGACTTTCACCTGGGCTCGGTCGAGCCAAAGCATATGCCTTCGGCTCGACTGAGGCCCTTGGCAAACTTCGGGAGCTGTACAGGCTAGTGAATAGCCCGTACAGCAAGCCTTCAGTTCTACTGAGCCAGCTACAAGCAATTAACCCTAAAGCTGCTATGAAAAAAAGGGTGGGGCGAGAGGGTTTGTGGGTTTTTTTTAGTTCATTTTTTTACAGATTTTTAAATTTATTTTAAATTTATTTTTAAATAATGTTATTTTTGAAATTTATTTTTGGAGGGGCCTAAGGGGAAATATTAAAAGGTCTAAAACAGACCCCTGACATCTCCCTTTTGAAGTAAAAATTGAGGACACAGGAGACCTCAATTTCTTTTTCTGCAGCCTCAGCACTCAATGAATGGGAAGCACTCAGTACAGAGGCTTCCCATTCATTCAGAAAATGCTGATAGTAAAAATATTTACCATCAAGCGGTCTCTGAATGGGGAGGAGCCTCTGTAGTGAGTGCTTCTCCCCATTGAGGAAAACATGAACAGGAAGTGATGTAAATCACCTTAGGGCTGCAAGGATGTTTCTGGCAGCATCACCAGGTGAAAATAAAGGGAATAAAGGCTAAAAAAAAACCAATACAGCCACATCCAAGGACTGGTAAGCTGCCATACATTACATCTTTTTCTTGGGTTTAAATACACATTAATATACTTCTTATATTCAATATTTAACATAAAGTATATCTCTACAAGTACACTGGCACTCCACACCACCAACTCTTTAATCCAATTATATATGTGCTACTTAGTATTTCAAACTCCCTAGGGAAGGTACAATTGCTATTAAAACACATGTTACATCCTGAAAACTGTTTTATTTTGTTTTTAAATGTGATTTATAGGCAACAGGTAGACTGTTCAGTTCCATTAAAAAAATTTCTTGAATAACAGTCACCACTCTCTGCAGGGAGATGATCGGGAACTTGGCGATCAGCAGTATGTGTTCGCTAAGTTCCCGATCAATAGAGTCGGTGTGTGACACTGAAGCTGTCACAGTCCGGCTCTAATTATGGGGAAGAGTGTATTTCTCTATCCCCATAATTCTTCTTTAAAGTACTGCCTCTACTAAGATGGCCGTCTCCATATAGACACACAGTGCAAAACAAGGCAAAGTAAGTCAGTATTGGGGAAAACTCAGCTTTAGGGAAACCACAGACAATACTTGTGATTAGTTATTTGCCTTCTGCCAGCCTTTCTTTGTGTGCACAGCTTCCAGAGTTCAGTTCCTCTTTAAGGGCTTGTTCACACCAATTTCTGGTCCAGATCTGGAAGTGCGGTCCTATGCATGCAGTGCGTTTTTGATGTGTTCCAGTTAAAAAAATACATATATTATTTTTTTTTGGTTGGAGTGTGGCTGTCAGTATTTTACATGCACTGCGTTTTCCTTGCGTTTTTGATGCGTTCGTGCATTTCCAAAGTGTGACATGCAGTATTTTTTCTGTCTGGACCGGAACCGACTGCGCTCGTAAGAACTGTAGCCCATAACACACACAGGGATACATTGGTGCATTTCCAAAGTGTGACATGCAGTATTTTTTCTGTCTGGACCGGAACCGACTGCGCTCGTAAGAACTGTAGCCCATAACACACACAGGGATACATTGGGATGCATTTTGGGTGAATGAGTGCACGGATCTGGTCTGGACACAATCCGGACATTGTGTGAACAAGCTCTAAGGGTTCAAATCAATGGGTGACTAATCAATTTAATGAGAGGTTTACCTTTTTGTTGGTAATCACATAATTTCAGCACAGTGAACTCAAAGTGCTGCAAATTAAATGACTGCAAACAGGTTTTTTAAATTGCTCCGTAAAATTAGACATAAACAGTATCCAAGCCTAAATAAGTAAATCTTCACACTTTACAGCCAGTGAAGATGTCTATATGCTCAATTTCTTGATCATATGATGGTAGACGATCCTCTGGAAGTCAATGATGAAGAATCCAGCTAAGCAAAATGCCATAGGACTTAAACACCTGTAGTAAAGGCATAAACAGAACCACTCCTATCCTGCTTGCTAGACTGCAAAATGTTGTTGTCCCTTACAAGAAACTACTTCTATCTCATCCCCCACACAACTGTTACAAAACAATCTACCACTATTGCAGACAGTGTGTATTCATGGCAAATGCAGCATGCACCTAATCAATATTTATGGTAAAACTACAATGATTCCATTTACAATGAAAATAGGTGGAAGATTTTCAAAATACTGCTGGCAGTGCATGGAATTTTATGACCCAGTCACCAAGATGCATCTCCTGGTCACCATGCTGACCAGACATTGCCTAGTCTTGATTGAAATATCACTTTCAAAATAATTTCTTACCTCCACTTCTGCTTGTTGTCTTCCAAGGGTAATACAAAATATATCCAGGGTTTTTTCATACTCCTGTCAAGAAATGAAATAAAAGGTTTTAATCATGCCAGGGAAGCAGAATGCATTTAGAAAGTTTAAGAATTAAAAGAAAGAAAAAAAGACAAATCACTTACTTCTGCCTGGCACAGAACATCTTGTGCTGGTTTCTTTGATGTTATCTTGGTTCTGTACACTTCTTTGTACCTCTTCACTTGCTGTCGATGCTTTCGAATATGTTTCCAGGACCACATACGGAGGCGTGGCTTTACGTGGACATCAAGGATACCAGTTATTGCATAATTCCACCTTTCGAAATCAAAATCATGTTAGTAAATCCCGATGAGAATGCTACAGTTTTCAAAAAGGAAAAGGTAAAACTCTACAGACAAAATAGGACACTTAACCTAACCCTAAACACTTTACCGGAGCTAAAATGTAACCATTACCATGATCCTATGTCATTAAAGATGTTGAATCCTGCACTGAAACATAACAGTACCCAGATTCTGGTATTCAAACTGCTGATCTGTAAAAATGTATGTGCCTCTAAATAACATGGTCAAGTCTACCTGGAACATCAAGAAAAAATTAGCCTGAGGATTCCCTGTGATATCTGACAAAACTATCTGTGCAACCACAATTTGCAATGTTCTTGTTGCAAAATCCAGCCCCAAAAAATGTAAAGGAAAAAAAAAAGAGAAAGAATATTAAGTGAAAGTGCAGAAAAATAAAGCTGGAAAACAATGTACTACTGTATCAAAAAAACAAAACCCAGCGAAATAAAATTGACTCTGTGATGTAAAACCAAAAAGGTACCTAAAATGTACTGCAAAGCATTCTAAGCAAATTGATATCCCCAAATGTGGTTAAACAAAAGTCTAAAATACTGTCTCAAAGCAGCTATATTGTACCCAACAATTCCACAACCGTCTATCACACAAAACCATTTACAATAACTGATTCACCATCCCGAATTGATTTGACATAATAAAATATGTAAGAGACTGGGAAAATGCCAGAACTGTAAATAAGCTTGCAGTGAAAGCAAATTTACCTTGGTCAGATTATCAAGGTCTTTTAGTCCTCTGTGATTGGAAAAAAGCCATTTTTTAATATGCATTTTTACGCTTATATAGCAGTTAGCTCAGGTACAAAGGACTCTATGGGTTAGAGTGTTCTTAAAAATGATTCCTCCAGTATTCCTCCAGAGTAAATAACCCCTTTCCCTCGTCTTTGGGAAGAATGTTTAAGAGGGACGGAGATTTCCCCAAAAGTTGGATAATTTAAGTTTTAATGATGACTAGTTCAGACATGAAAAGTGCACCTTACGGACTCCAAGGGGTAATGGATCTTAAACTACTTGAATCCTGCGTTTGTAAGTTTGGCACAACAAAAGCCTGGTCAGGCAATTATGAGCAGAGAGATAGCATAAAAATATAATAACTTTGCGGTTTACTTTATACCGCCTCATTACTCTATAAACATATTTACAGAAAGCGTGTTTTAATGGGATCGTATAGCGATTTTGTACGCATTTTTTTCTTTACTACAGTTTGTGCTTGTTTCAGGTAAATATGAAATACTGCATATGAACATTTTGTATTTTCATAAGCAGACAGGAGGTAGAGCTTTAGCTCCTCTATTTGTAACGTCTCCTTTGCAGAGCTCAATAGCCTAAAGTGACACTAAATTCAGGAGTTAGATGTTAAAAATGCATTCAAAGTACCTTAACTACAGTAAACTCTCATTTATTCGGTATTCAACTAACCAAAACTCTTATCTAACCAGAAAAAAAATCCTGTGTACTCACTGTTTTGCTAATCTGCGGCATGTGTTATCCTGGAAGCGATCGTGTCTTAAATTTGCTTTTGATTACTGCATTTCAATATTAATATGAAGCCAATACTGAGTTTATGTTATGGTATCGTATGGGGTATGGCATTATTTAGACCTATTTTTTATAGTAACTCTTAAGCAACCAGAAACTAAATTTATCCGGAATCTACTAATCTTCGTGGATGCCGGAAGTTTACTGTATGAATAAAAATGTATCTTATTTGTGTATCAAGCAAAACAAATGGCAAACACACTCATCAATTTGTTACCAGCTTTACAGCAAGGTGCACATGTAAGGGCTTTATACAGTACAACAGCAAAAAGTCTCCCAGCACACTCACCAGCCAGCATGCAAAAAAACTTGTCTCACAGCTGAGGTTAAAAACAGAGGTTTTTTACATGATGAATGGTGAGTGTGCTGGGAAACTTTTTGCTGATGAACTGTATAAAGCCCTTCCATGTGCACCTTGCTGTAAAGCTGGCAGCAAATTGATGAGTGTGTTTGCCATTTGTTTTGCTTAACTGATTTGGTGCAGTGATGCATGGGGGGTCTCAGCTGCCGTTTTTGATGTGCGGGGTCCCTTGTGCGTCCCCTTGCCTTTAAGGGAGGTTGGGCTTCCTCCTGACAAACCTGCACCCAATTTTATATTTTGCCACATGTGCTCCAAGATGGAGACTGTCATAGTTTAGTTAGGACCGCACTATATAGAGGTGCCTTGGCGCGGCTGTGCGGCTTTCACATTTTCTGCAGAAGACGTGCATCCAAACCACTGTTTTTAACCTTAGCGGTGAGATAAGTTTTTTTGCATGCTGGCTGGTGAGTGTCCTTTTCTTGTGTATCACTCGGCTGTAGCGATCGGGCGTCTCTACAGTCTAAAGACGCCCACCCGCCCTTAAGAAGCCGCTGTCCGGGCGTTTAATTACAACGGCCGGACAGCAGGTAGTTAAAGTGACACTAAACTCTATTAAATCTTAAAATTGCATTCAAGTACCTTAACAATACTGTATCTTATTTGTGTATCACTCTGCTGTAGATCCTCAAATCATCTCTGAATTGGTGCTGACACTGTCCTTCCTTCTGGAGGGTGGCTCCTTCGGTTTCCCATGGTCCATGTGCGTTGAAAAGTAACCACCACTCCAAGCTCGCTCCTGTGATAGATTACAATCTCAATACAAATTAATAAACTAAACATGAGATTGTAGTCCATCACAGGAGTGAGCTTGGAGTGGTGACTACTTTATAATACACACAGGGAGCATGGGAAACAAAAGTAGCCACCCTCCAGAAGGAAGAACAGTGTCAGCACCAATTCAGAGATGATTTGAGGATCTACAGCCGAGTGATACACAAATAAGATATATTTTTGTTAATAGTTAGGGTACTTAGATGCATTAAGATTTTACTCCTCAGTTTAGTGTCACTGTAATTTACAACAGTTCTGAACAATCTCCCTCTGTATTGCTACATATAAGACAGAAAAAGTATGAAAAGGAAAAAAACTCTGCTGTGCTCCCTCTTTAAAAAATCATACAGCTTTGTGAATCCTGTGTCAAGAGAGCACCCTTAATTTAAAGAAAACCTGGACCGAGGAAATATGAAGGGTACCATTACTAACCTCCTTCTGAAAATGCTAGTTTCAAGTTGTCGCTGGTTTTAATGCTGTCTGAGATACTAACTAAAGTCAGACTGAAATCCAAACGCCAAAACTTCCTACTTGTTCTGTGCCAGTGACTCAGAAAGTAGTGTAACCATTTGAGCAGCATGATATTAAACAATTTCAAAATCAAGATTAGCAAGGACTTGCACATTACAAGTTTAAACAGGAAACATTTAAACTTGAGCTTCTCTAAGAGCCCTCAGCTCCTAGAAAGTAACTCTGACAAACCTCTAATTTCTCACATTTATAAATTGTATGTATATTATACAGATTACTACTGCTCTGGTAAAGTCTAGGGTCCTTGTACTTTGCAGCGTACATTTTAGTTGGAAAGACTGGTGTGTGTATGTGTATACATGTGTGTGTGTTCAATCACCACCTTTTACTATATTTTTACCATATAAAGTTTTGCTTGTCTATTATCTTCATTGGATATTTTGATACATGGGAATGTATGTACACCACTGATTGTATCTATCTGCATGTTGTGCAACTCCCAGCTTCTCAAATGTGTTACTGTGAGTCTTTCTACTTTCAAGGCCTGTCCATTGTTTTGTTGCTCATCACATCTCCATGATGGTAACCGTATTTAAATCCTCCAATCAAGTTGTGCCCCATGTACATTTGGTAGCCACTGTACAGAAAGATATAAAAGGTATTGCTACCAAGTCACGTGCTCTCTTTTTACCAGGGACACAAAGGCATTCAGTATAAGCAGGCGTGAAGTTTAGAAATAAAACACCACCATACTTGTACTGTACAATGTCTTATAAATATTATCTTGTATGTTATTTGTAAATATGTAACCCTACCAATACATGCAAATTGTTGATTGAACTGCTTCTTTTGTCCAAGAATCTTCAGACCTAGGGGTGTTTATGTGAATATTCTTATAGTGATTGGAATATATTTACATATCCACTTAACCTGGTTAACGGTCACTACCTATGGTGCATCATTGTCAGTCATTAGTAGCTTTGATGTCATGGGAACTGAACAGTTCTAATGAGCAAGATAACATTTATCAGGATAGATCTTACATACCATGTTCTAGCGTTATTATGAACAGGAACATCTGGTCTGTACTTTCTATATGGAAGATTTCTGGACATCATGTCAACAGATTCAAGAAGCTCCATTACACTATGGTACTGCAAGAAAAGAAAAAAAGGATATTGTTTTATTACATGGCCCTTTATAAAAATAAACAAATCCAGTGTCTCAAATGCCAATAACTATCAAATAGTGTAAACAAACAAACAAAGTCAACTCCCAGTTATCCAGCATCCACAGGGATTGCAAGGTGCTGGATAATTATAGTTTCTGGTTGCTTGAGAGTTAATAGTAACTCTTAATAGTAAATCTCAAGCAACCACCCCAGCCTTCGGCAGCCCACAGGCGAATGTAAGCAGCTGGGAGCAATAGCCAATAGCAGGCTGGCTTTTGAAACCCTGCCCACTGAGCAGACCTGAGAGAGAAGGTTCTCTCTTAGGCTTAGTCCTCTGCTCAGGGAGCAGGTGCAAAATTGTAATAGCCAAAAGCAGGCTGGCTATTGCTCACCATTGTTTATATTCTGCTGCCGACCGTGGAATCTAGCCCCCAGCTGGCAGCAAGATGTAAGCAAAGAATTGCATTAGCAAATAAATAAATGTAGTTGCTAACAACATTTTTTAGTGTGCACCAAGCAACTGGCAATGTTTTAGTGTGTATCAAGCCACCGGCAAAAAAAAATTGAAGCCATATTATGTCCTCGATTTTTTTTGCAGGTTGCTTGAATGCTGGATAATGGGGAGTTTACTGTAAGTACATTAAAATGTATTAGTATTAAATATATCCACTGCAACAATCTTGCTTCTTTATTCACTGTAAAATATATTTTATGGGGTTACATTCAGCAGCCAGTCATGTGACTAATGCCACAATATTGGTCACCTGGTCTCTGCTAAAGGGGTTTGGGTTACTGATGTAAGGGCAATTCCAGCCAAACAGTGGCTTTGCCTTAGCAGTGGTCCTGCACTTCAGGCTGGCTTCACACCTGGGCGTTTTTCAGCGCTGAAAAACGCTCAGCAAGTGAAATCCTATTGAGTGCTGTGGGCATGGTTCCCACCTGGGCGTATTTCAGCGCGATTTGTCACGCTGAAAAATGCCCTACGCCCGAAATAGTACAGGAGCTTCTTTGGGGGAAGCTCATCCATTTTCATTGCGCATCCATTGGTATTCCCGAGTGTGGCTCGGGGTTAACAAAAGCGGTAACCCCAAGCCACACTCGGGAATACAGCGTAGGTCTTACCTTGTCCGCGATCCCCGCTGTGTCCTCTGGCCGCTGCCGTCTTCCGGGTTCTGTCCCTTGCGAGCGTCTGTTTCGCAGGGGGGCGGAACCGGCGGGAAGTTTAAAAAGTTTTTTTTAAAAGATAGAGAAAAAAAGGGAAAAAAATATATATATATCATACCGCCAGGGAGGCTAAAAAACTAGCGTCGAACGCGCGTTTCAGTGAACAAAAAAACGTGTTTTGAAACGTGCTAAAAACGTGCTGAGAAAAAACGAGCATAAAACGCTCCTATTTGGAACGCCCAGGTGTGAACCCAGCCTCACCGGGAACTTTGTAAGCAATGCCTTATCAGAGGTAGGCTGGAGTCTTGTAGTCTTAAGAAAAGGTAATTATTTCACAGTCTAACTTAGCTTTTCTTTACAGAAAGAAGCTGGGTTACAATGTCATAGCACTCTAAGTACCATAGAAATTAGCAAAAAGAGAGAGACACCTTTATAAAAGGGATTAGTGGTAAAAGGAACTAGTAATGGGGCATCTCATCAATGAAGAGAGACATAAGAAGCCAGTGGGTTACTTAGGTCACCAGTGTCCATCCAATATGAAAACATTAGTTCTAGGTAAACTTATATTTTAAGTGTTGGAAATGTAAATATAGGAATTGGGTGCAATTCTCAGGCCTTATGCACATGGGGTTATGTGCAGCTGGGGATTCCGGCAAGAACTTGCTGATTCTTGCAGCAGGGATCCTGTTAGGGCCGTACAGTTGCTCTGCCCATTCAAATGAATGGCAGGCTTACAGCGGCCATGGCTATCCGCATGTAAATGTACATGGAACCATTACCTGCTGTTCAGGATAAATGTTTGTCCCTGGACGCAATCTGTTTGCAGGCTTGAATGGGCAGAGAGGCCACATCTGTACAGACCCACATGGGATTCCTTTTGCTAGAATCCACAGGTTTTTGCTGCAGGAATCTCAGCCACATCTAATAGCCACGTGGATGAGGCCTTATTGTCCTTTATTGTCAGCAGGTACACAATCATTTTCATTCTCACCTGAGGTTTATTAAACTCAATTGCTATGTCCTGAAGATTGACATCAAGATCAATTTTTGGTGAAGAGAAGTCAAACTCTGAACGAGGATTCATACGGAGTTTTGCTCTCCCTGAGATTGGACGGAAAACTAGACCAAAAACAAACAAAACACAAAAACAGTTAACTTCTTAATAAAGAGGTAAAAACATGGAAAAATAGTAGGGATGCACCGATACCAAGTACAGTACTCGGTACAAGTCCAAGTCCTGGGATTTGTACATCTCTGTTTTCATGTATGATTTTGTTTTTATAAATATAAAATAAAGGAATGCACCGATACCAGTTTTTACAGACCAAGTACTGATACTTGCGCCCAAGTACTTACAGACACAAGTACTGATACACTTTTCTTTATTGTCAGGTGACAGTTTTTCTAAAACATTACAGACTAATGATTTCAGGACAGTGATGGAGCACCAGAGCCAGGTCCCAGCTACCACTGCTGCAACCCTGGTAGTTCTCCTGAAAATTCCAAGTATCGGCACTGGTACACAAAAAGTATCGGTGCATCCCTAAAAAAATAGTATATATATATTTATTTATTTTTATATCAAAGCAGAACTCTCAGTTATGCTGTTCTGTTGGCTACTTTTTCCATCTGGATTTAAAATGAACTTCCGTGCAGTGGTATGCTAAAAGGTTTCCACTCAAAAAGACACAGATGACGTCACCGATTATTGCATAAAAAATAAGATAATAAAATAAGAATAGTAACCCTGTTTCTCCAAATGTCCAACCAAGATTTATTCTTTCAAGCGGTTTGTGTTATACACTGCAGAACTGAAGCCAATAAAATCAGTTGTACCAGGGTGAGGAATAAACTGGTAGCAAATTAAATGCATTCACAGTGACAAATGCTGCTGACTAATATATAAAACCTTGGCCATAAAATTATGCAAGTCCTTTTCTAAAAGGCGTATCTATGTATAAATATCATACCAAAATTATAGCCTTCAGGGATTATGTTGTTGGAAGCAACTCCATATTTCAAAACCCCCTGCAAGGAAAATGGAAACTTCATTTGAGTTGTTAATTCACAGAAAATGACCATTGCCTGTCTTTCAGAAAACTCTACTTCATAACAATACATGCAAATACTTGTATATAAAAGTAAATACTGCAGGATGGAAACACATTATATGGCTTATACAATGAACAACATACAATTTAATCTTTCAAAACATTTTTATGAAAAAAAAAAACTAAGAAGCCCCCCATGTGATAGCAAAGATATGTGACAGGTCCTCTTTATGGAGACATCATGGGTATCCAAGACCCCTAACGTCACCTAGGGCCCCCAAAGAAGCTGATGAAGCAGAGATCAGCTTCATCAGCTTCTCTTTAGCTTTTGAAGTAATATACATCACATCCACATTCTGACACCGGAGAGGGGACCAGAGGGAGATTGTGTACCGATCTCCCTCTGATCCCCTGTCAGAGAGCCACCATGCTGGTCCCGGGCTCGCACCGGGCACAGCGGAGCCTGGGACCAGCGGGAGGGGGGCCACGGAGGGGGGCGCTCCAATTGGCACCCCATACAAGCGATCCGCCGGCTCTACAGCCGGCGGATAGCTTGTATGTAAACAGGCATCGCTGCCTGTTTTTACATTTTGGTTGTTTCCCGCTTGTGGCACGTGCAAGTGGGAAGGGGTAGCTGGCCGTATATACATGGCCTGTTACATCCAGGAAGCCTTTGTACAACGGCCGGCCGGGAGGCGGTTAAACTAATGCCATTCACACTAGACACAGGAGCTAACACACCTATCTAGAAGAAAACCTAAGCTCATCACACACGTTTCAATCTTACTGTACAATCTCCTTTAGATCTACCAACATGTAGGGCAAGGGGCTGCCTGATGGGATACAAATGGATTATATGGACATCATTTTGGTAAATCTAAACACATTGCACACAGATTGTATGGTCAGATTGTAATGTGTATGGTGATCCTAAGGCAGGCTAGGTTTATAACTTTCCTACTGACTCCTTCTATGATGATAAGGTTGGACACCAAGAAAACTGGTAGCAACCTGCATATAGTAGAAGCAGCTCAAGATGATACTATTATGAGAGTATATAAATCTACCTAAAAGTGTGACTGGGCAAAGAGAAAGGATCATGGATCAAAGTTGTTAAAGTGACACTAAACTCAGAAGTTAAATCTTAAAAATGCATTCAAGTACCTTAACTATTAACAAAAATGTATGTTATTTGTGTATCACTCGGCTGTAGATCCTCAAATCATCTCTGAATTGGTGCGGACACTGTCCTTCCTTCTGGAAGGGGACTACTTTTGTTCCCCATGGTCCCTGTGTGTGTTGTAAAGTAGTCACCGCTCCAAGCTCACTCCTGTGATGGACTATAATCTCAATACAAATGAGCAAACTAAACATGAGATTGTAGTCCATCACAGGAGTGAGCTTGGAGCGGTGACTACTTTACAACACACACAGGGACCATGGGGAACAAAGGTAGCCACCCTCCAGAAGGAAGGACAGTGTCAGCACCAATTCAGAGATGATTTGAGGATCTACAGCTGAGTGATACACAAATAACATACATTTGTGTTAATAGTTAAGGTACTTGAATGCATTTTTAAGATTTAACTTCTGAGCTCAATGTCACTTTAATCGTCTTGTTGGGATGGATAAAGTGAATTAATAGGGCTAAGTAGTTACCATTCCTGAAGAAAATTATGCTTCAGGCTCCCTTACCTGAACTGGGCGATCAGAGGTAAGACTAGATTATCACATGAGCATGTGTTAAGGCCTTCATGCACTGATATGAGCTCCACGAAAAGTAACTATTTCAGCACTTTTCTTTTCCTTATATATCCCACCAACATTATTACTGTAGCTTTGAGTATAGTTTCACTTTAACACATTGTGTTTGTTTTACAGCGGGAAAAGCTTCATCATAATCAGTTTCTATATTCCTGCTAAGCTAAGGGTGGCCATACACTGCTATTTTCTTCATTCAACCGGAGGGCTGAACAAAAAGAAACAGATTCCTCCATGAACGCTACGAGCACATTGATTGAGGAGTCCATGCTGTTTCTTTCGTATTCTGACAGCGACCGCCATCAGAATACCCGAACAGGGCCAGCAGTTCACTGGCTGCCAGCTCTGTTCGTACAAAGATTTTCTGACCGCTCCTTCAGTAAGCTGATCGAGGGATGCCGGCCGAAAGGGACTGTCGGCACCCACTGTACGAATTTCGTCCGGTTCCTCAATAAACCTACAACTGAAGAACATGGATCCTGTTTTTCTTGAATATCTATCACAACCTTTTTGCATTTATCACGCGCATTTGAATAGAAACTTTAGAAAGAAAAAAAAAAAATCTAATTCCATACCAAAGCTTCATTGTAACTTCGATGGTAATACATCTCAGATTTTACATTCCAATAGGCAAACAGATTGTCCAGGCGCACAATCTAGAATTAAATATTTATAAAACAAGATCATCAATCCTCGAGCTCAATTCAAATAAAACACTTTGACAATGCATTGTAATATGTCAATATTATTGTTTACTCACTGCAATACCGGTTGCAGTACATTTCTTAGTTATAAAAACCTATAGGACCTCTTTCTGGCACTCTGAACTTGCTATATCCTCTCAGATATAATTGTTGGTCACTGCAAAAGCTTGCTAAAGCAATTCAATTTGTAATTCAGGACACCGGGGATCACAACACTAAGCTTTCTATTCTAAGGCTTTTTAATCTTATTAAGCAAACAGCCATTGACACTTAGTAACAAAATCAACTTTTTATTGTGATCACAGTAGTGAAGTAAAAATTCTAATTTATGTAATCATGGTTGTAAGATGTCTACTGTGTTTTTCTATGGGTTACTGCAGAACACTCAAATTAAGCATCTCTGAGGTTTCCTAACAGTCCATCATGTCAAATACTGCTGTACCTGCTTTGCTTACTGCAGCCCGATCCCCAACTTGCAGATGCATTTTCCCATCTGGCAAGGGGAAGCCATTTGCAGACAGTTAACACAAAGATTTTGCAACATACTATAAAATCTCTGTGTGGGAGAACAACCAGTGCTATTGCTGACAGAATTTGCTGCCATTACTCTATCCTTAATCTCAGTCCAGCCTGCCACTAACTTATTCTTAATTCACATTATTAGCTTTAATTGGGGCAAGTATACCAAGTATACCCTTAGAATGTCTACACTAAAGCATTTTAACTAAGCTTGAGATTAATTAATTAATAACACAGCACTATCAATTAGATTTACGTTAAAGTGCATTTCCACTTGCAGCCAAACTGGGATAACAACTATTTTATATTTCTTACATGTTCCCATTCACATTGTATAAGCTAAGAAAAATGCTTCTTGCAATTTAAATTGCTTTTACTTGGGTTAGGGCTTCTTAACCTCTTAAAAGGAGAACTATGAGGCGAGTGAAAGTCACTCAGCCTCATAGTTCTAGCCGACCTGTGACAATGAAACTGTCACAGGTTGGCTCAATAGATCACTCGCTCACATCTCGATCCTGCCCCTGCAGAGAGCCGTGACTGACACTCACAGCTGGCGGAATGGACGGGGGAGTGGCAGGTAGCTGGCGGGTGGCTGGCTCTGCCTAGATAGGCAGAGCCAGCTGTCAAACACGCAGCTGGGTGGATCCAGACAGTAATGTCGGGATCCGTCCCGCCTGCGGCGGTCTCAGTATACTGTGAGCTGTAGCTCGCGGTATACTGAGCTTTGGGTGATGGGAGGACGCTAGTTTGTATCCTCCCGTTACCCTTAGTAGAACTATGGGGAAAAGCACTGACCCCCATAGTTCTCCTTTAAGGGTTAACATTTCTACTTGTTTCTTCTTCTCATTATCATTTGTAAAGTAGATTTGAACACTGCCTGTCCTAACAATGGGTTAAAGAAATATAACCCTGGCATGTGCATTGTATTTAAATGAGGTTAATGAGAGAAACACAATCCATAAATTTCAGACTCAAATCTTTTTTTAATAAAGAGAGATCACTTTGTAGGTGCTCAGAAAAAAAAACGGATTCATCCATGTTGCATGCCGCAACAAAACATCTAACAGATAAGACATACATTTTTTTAAATAATTTTTTTGTTAAGCTATGTCAATAGGAACACAAACATATAAAGTAGTTTTCTCAAGTTTGACTGCAAAAGTGGAAATACATAATAAAGTGCATGTGTCATGAGAGAAATATAGGGGCTTCCACTGATGGCCTCCTACTAAAAGTATTATTTGCCTGGCTGTATCTACTTTCAATACATATGAATCACTGACCTGATGCAAGCATGCAGAAAATGAAAGTCAGACAAAAGTCAATGACTTTATACCCGTTTCAAGTTAGTAGCTCAAAGTTTTGAAAGCATCGGCATGACAATCAAGCAACTAGTATTTTCAGAAGGGGAGGTCAATAAATGGCAGCATTTAAAACAAAACAGGTTTCCTTTAAAAATGTGTTAGTAATATAGTCAGCTATAAAATCCAATATAAATCATGAATGTCTATACAAGAATTCCTCTGCAACCTTATACCTGTCTCATCCAGAACCAGAACAAGGTAACTGCACAACTACCGTAACAATAAACTAACCACCGCACTATAATTTATATAAACATGCCATGGGAACAATGGTCTTGTTTAACAGTTTCATTACCTTGTAAAACAGCTTGGCAGATTCATCATGAAGACATGGATTCCAATTTTTATCAGATGTCTGCAAAGAAAAGCTTAGTTTTTGGTGAAAAATATTCTGGACATTTGATATAAACATATATATTAAAAAAGCAAAGCTTTAAAGTTGGTCAAGTCACTGCTGGGTCAAACTCAATTGTCGACAATACCTAGGTGTAATAAAAATATATACAGGCTAGCTACCCTGTAATAAAGCCAAGCATCTTTTGATAGGTGGTAAAACATTGGTTCCTCACAGGTAAGGCTGGCCCTACACCTATCAATTTTTTTTCATTCAACCCGCAGGCTGAACAAAACAAATTTACCTTATTTCTCCATCAACATAAACAGCGTGTCAATCAAGGAATCCGCTGTTAACATTGTATTCTAACAGGTGCCGCCGGCACCTGTCAGAGTAACCGATCAGATCGGGCAGCTCATTGGCTGCCGGCTCCCATTGATGGAAAGTTTTCCAGCAGGCTCCTTCGATCAGAAGCTCGAGCAATGCCAGCTGAAAGGGAGCCGACAGCCCCACACACAGTGCGAATTTCAGCTGGTACATTAAAAACTGGCTGAAATTCGACCTGTGTATGGGCACCTTTAGTCAAATGCCTGAAAGTATATGTTAGCTAATTGAATACCTTTTTAGAAAAAAAAAACCCATAGAAAATAAACTTGTGCTTACGCAGAAAGCTTTTCATTAAAACTTACACATTTATAGAACAGATGCTTAGTACATAGGTTGCAACACAACCTCATAAATACCGAGCATCATTAAACTTTGTTGAGAGACGGCGAATACAATGATGATGGATGAATAGCACCTTATCTTATCAAATGTTTAAATAGCAAGCTAGACACAGACCAAAAGATAGCAAGCTTTCCGTTTAGCATGCATTCAACATATTTTTCGGGTCCTACCTGCAAACTGAGGTTTTGAAGTGAAACGCCAAATGAAAGGGGGCACTGAGAATTTGTGATCTACAAAAAAAACAAAAAAACAAAAACATTGGATACAATATCACATATTTAAAGTGTGAACTTTAAAGGATAACTGGAACAAACACCATTAAGTCACAGCATTTGTATAACTACAGTGAAGGTATAATGTAGAAATTAAGCATTCCAAATATCTGGACCACATTTAAGTTCTAGGGTAGCATGGCAGAACCTATTCAGATTCTCTACAAATAAAGTCTATGCCTTGGAAGTACTATGTTGTCTTGGAGTCTGTCAAATGCTACCTCCATTAGAAACTTTTGAGAGAATAGTATTTTGCATTGCCACACATTGACTTTAAAGGTGGATAGCAAAGAATTTCTGAAGCACCCCAAATAATAGACATGAAATACCTCTCTTCGGTTCAAACACAGCATAGAATGTGGCAAAGAATGCATAATAAAAAACAAGAAACTGAAGGGTATTTCAGTGTGTTCAATATTGTTTAGCCCTCATTCACTTGAGTGTGAGCATTTTCAGACAATTTTGAAGCTTTTTTTTCCCCACGTTATTGTGCATTTTTCAAGCTTGAACGTTTTTGTTTTAGCCAATGGAAAGCTAGTTACTAGGAGGAGGGTTGTTAAATGCAAAATCATTCCCACTGAAATCTCAAAAACACACAATTTTGTCTAAAAAACAAGCTCATGCAATTTTTCAAGATTCAAGCTACAAGTGACAGCCAACACAACGCCCAGGTGTGAACAAGCACCAGTGAAAATAATGGGATTCTTCCTGTTGAGTGTTGTCACACTTTGGGAAACACATGACAAAATTGCTCTGGTGTGAATGGGGGCTACTGCCTTTTACTTCCTCCAATAACTCAATCTAAACAATTATTACCTTTTGTATCACTTGCCTCTCCTACTAGATTGTAAGCTCTCACGAGCAGGGCCCTCCTAAACCTATTGTTCTGAAACTGTACTGTCTCCTCCATTTTGTAAAGCGCTGCACAAATTGTTGGCACTATATAAATCCTGTATAACAATAATAATAATAATAATAATAATAAAGTAGCCATCTGTATTTCTCACTATCATTAAATACCATTCCCAGATGAACTATACCACCTCTCCACTCCACTGTCAGAACCAGACTAGAAAAAGTATACAGGAACTGTCAGGAATTGGGCAAGGACCATTAAATCAGCTCCTTCACTCCTTCTGTCTCAGGTACTTGAAATAGAATGGGTCTACCAAAACATTTTCAATTATAATGATCTGACTTCAGGCAGAAAATTGTTTTTTACTAAAAAACTACTTGGGTGTAGCTTAAAAGGAGGATATGCCTAAAACGCATACATTGTTATATGTTTGGTATAGTTAATTTGACAACAACACTCCACTTCTCTAGACAAAGAGGTATCCAAAAATGCTATCTGTGCTGTAAGAACTGTAACAGGAGAATGTCATTTCTGTGGCTTGCAAAAGATTTCTATTGCATCCCATATATCATGTTTGCAAATGTAATTTCCCAACCAAGAACTGTTTATGTCAAAGCTTAAACACAGACAGCAAAATAATGTTATGAGATGACTGGAATAAATATTCAATGCCTTCCACAGATATTATTAACTCCTAAGTTCCTGGTGATGTAGAAATAAAGTGAGCAGGGTTCATCTACACAAAACACTTCCTAGAACTGCCTAGAAGCATGAGATGAACCTTTTGTTCACAGCTGTTTCATTTGTAACAGACTGATTTGAATGTGTTGCCAAGGACAGATGAGTCAACAAGGGGTTAAGTTCTTGTTACTACACATTGCAAATCTCACACCTTGCTGAGCTCTAAAGCACATTACTGTACTAAGAATAAGCCATACAGAGCTAAACAGTGACAACTTTGTTTTACTCACATCATCTTCATAGCGGATATGAATATTGGAGATCTTCACTTGAAGATTCTTGATAACCTGAGTTACTAATTTCTCTACAAATGTATCCTGTTTTTCTTCCTTTGGTTTTTCTTCATGTAACCAAGAAACAAGGAGCAAATTAATAAGCAGAATTGAACATGTCAGATAAAAGAAATGTCTAATACTTGTAGAAAAATACAGCCTGAAACTAAAAGACATTTACGTACTCTGGTCCGCCACTTTCTGTTTGGCCTCTTCAATGCGTTGAAGCTCCCGTTGCTTTGTTTCCAGAAATTGTTTTTCCTCTTTTTCTGCATCATATTTGATACCTGAAAGAAATATGTATGAACTGAGGACAGGGTATACACTGCAACCTAACCGTAAGGGCAGATTCTCACGGTGTGCGTTTCCACAAAGCATGCCAACGCATCTACTCTGAGTCTATTTTATGCTAAGTTGCCCCCACCCCACCCGAGAACTGAATCAAAAAGTGCTGAAAAATTAATGGACTTTCAAACAGACGTAAAGCCAAATCTTTTTTTGGTCTTACTTCTCTATGGGTCACAGGAGTGCATTTACTAATATACTCATGTGACCCCAAAGTCAGCTATATGCTGCCAGCGCAGAGCTGCGTTGCAAGCGGGAAGGATCCCGACACTATTGTCGAAATCCACAAGGCTGCCAGACTGACAGCTGGCTCTGCCTCTCCAGATCTTCCAAGTGTCTGGAGATGATTTCTAAACACACCTGGAAACATGTAATGCTTTGCTATGGCTGAATACACACTTAATGTGCCTATACACCTTACAATTATCTGCAGATTTTCTGTGGTCAGATGGAAAAAGTGTAACAGATTGGCACAGGTGGAGATTACTCCATCCACACAGTTTAGCGTAGATGGAGGAATCTGTTGCACCTTTTCCATCTACCCACAGAAAATCTGCAGATAATTGTAAGGTGTATGGCCAGCTTTAGACATTAAGCAGCGTCCAGGAGCATTCAGTCTAGCTGCTTTTACACAAACAGGAGTTTTCTGCATCCATTTACACACGAAAATGCGGCTAAACTCAGGAACATCTAAATTCAGGAAGAAATGTGGTTATATACGCCCAAGATAACTTCTCCTGTGTCTAATGCAGGAGGCCCATGTGCATGGGGCCTATACAAAGCACAGATGCTAAACATGCCAGGGGTTTTCACCTCCCACAGAACATAAACAATGTATGTAATATTCATCTATAGCACTGCTGCCTTTTTGACCACCACACGCCTTTTACTGGTAAATATGCAATGAATGAAAACCATGAACTTACTAGCGATAGGCACTATTAATAAGTAAACACCATCTAAAACAGCTTCTACTGGCTGGTTATAAAGATTTTTCCAAGGAATTTTAAGATCGAGTTTTCCTGCAAAAGACAAAAGCTAGTTTGATTACTGAAACAATGAAATGTGCTAACAATTCAGGTTTGTTATTCATACATATTTGTTTTTAATAGCAAACTACCATATATAATAAACATACTACTAGTAGAGTAGACCCTAGGTTCTTCTTTCTTTACTTTGCTGAACAATATGCTAATGTTAATAGAAAGTGTTGGATGTGAAACTCATTCAGTTTCCTTTAGCCCTCAATTATTGGCAAACTGTGTACCTGAACTGGCTTCCACACATGTGCATTGAGTTTAAATAGCAGACTGATTTTCTATCAACACTAGCTAATCAGCACCGAGTCACAGGAGATAATACTAACCATGAGCCAAACACAGCAAACCAGATCGAGTTTTCTATACTTCAGTTCTGGATACAGTAGATGTCACAAATAAAAAGCATTTTGAAGGAAAGTGTGCCTTCACATTAGCTTCCAGCTGGCCTGTTTCCACAGCAAGTTTCAAAATGGAAGTTAACCCTCATTCACACTTATAGTTTAGGTGTGTTTAGGGATTCCTGCATCATGAACGTGCGACTTCCTGCAGCAGGAATCCCAAATCTGCCATTTACAAACGGCAGCTGTCTCCCGTTTAAATTTAATGATCGGGTGACAGCAGCTGCTTTTGAAAGTGACAGAATGCTGGCACACCACATGTAATCGTATGTGATATGATTACATGTGGCTAGGAAGAGATCACTATCCCTGGACTCATCGAAAGGGAGTCCAGGGCGTAGTGATTGACTTTGCTTACTTTGGGTCACAGGAGTATATTAGTAAATGTATTCCTGTGACCCAAAATGCATTTAAATGCAGCTGCTATCACCTGGTCATTAAAAGGAGAATTATGGGGAGAGTGAAATCCACTCATCCCCATAATTAGAGCCGCTGTGTAACACTGCAGCTGTCACCCATCGGCTCTATTGATATGGAACTGAGCAATCACGTACTACTGATCTCCTCTCTGCAAAGAGCAGCGACTGTCAGTCACTTCTCCCTGCAGGGATTCCCCTCTCCGTTCCTCCAGCGCTAACTGGAGGAATGGACAGGGAAGGGGGCGGGCACGGCTGGCCCTGCCTCTAGAGAGGCAGAGCCAGCTGTCAATCACGCAATGGGGTAGATCTCGACAATATTGTCGGGATCTGTCCTTGCTGCAGTGTGCTGCTGTCAGCATATAGCAGGCATTAGCCCGCTATATGCTGAGTTTTGGGTCACAGGAGGACATTAGTATATGTCCCCTGTGACCCTAAAGAGAAGTATGGCAAAAAAATGTTGGGCCATAGTTCTCTTTTAACTTGAATAACAGCTGTTGCTCATAAATGGCAGATTTAGGACTCCTGCTGCAGGAAATGGCAAGTTGCTGACGCAGGAATACCTAAACACACCTAGGTGTGAATGAGGGCTTAGAATCTAAATGACTGCTACAGGAAACACTTATCAGTAAAAATGAAATAGTTTAAACCATGCACATGGTACATAAAATTAAAGCTGGACCAAAGGAAAAACATTTTTTTTTACATTTGCCATGCAAAAATTACTTCAAATGATGGTTGTGCCATGTGGGGATGGTGCTGCATTTTATAAAACTCCTAGAGGGTTATTCACAAAAGGGTGAAGTGTTTGGAGAAGTGAGCAAATCTAGGACAAGATAGCCGATTTGGAAAATGTCTCCAATTCAGCTCACTTTCCAGTTGAGCGAAGTTGTTCTAGCTTGTTCACTTCTCCAGCCTTCTCCAAACTCTTCACCCTTTTGTGAATAATCCTGTTAGTTTAATTTATCTCAAGCACTACTGTAAGCGCCAAACATTCTGCACTGAAACTGACAGTCCCGGCTCTCATGCAGTGACAAAGGGGGCCCTTCACTCTCCACCTTACTCTCCCCTTTTCCATTCACAAAATGTCTTGTATTCTTTTTAAGGCAACAAGGAAAACACCTGTTGTGTAAGGTAACAGAAAGGCATCAAGCAAAAAGCAACATTCAATAACCTTCCACAACTGATAAGAATTCTTATTTCACCAGTCTGACTACAAAAAAGTGTTATGTGTCAACTTATTTTAGAAATTAACTGTTCTTCGCACTGCAATAAAAAAAAACGTAACTTTATATATCTACTCACTCCCTCTGACATGACAGGGGGTCAGAATTGGGAGGATCAGGGAAATGATGTCCGGAAGTAAGTGGAGGTCCTCTGTGTAAACTATGCACTACACTACATACGTCACACTACTCTGCCCTAGAAACTGTGCTCTAGGCTACATACACCAAATTTTCAGGCCTCATAGCACTGTCATATCAATGACAGACGTTATTTGTACCACTAGGACATCCATATTACATCCCTTTGGATAAATAGACACTTTCTTGCTCATTTATTTAATAAATTACAATTTAATTAAAAAAGAACTAAAAACCTAATCCACGTTTACAGCTCCACACTAACTGTGAATTGTTACATTTAGTATTTTTTAAATTTGCTCCTGATGACAAAAATTGACCAGTCTTCTTTAAGCTCACCAATATGTCCAGCTTTCACCTTAAAAGGCACATCCAGTTGACTCTTTAAATAAAAAAAAATAAAAAAGAACAATATCCATTAATCATTTTCAGTCCAATTACAGCCTCTCTCATTTCTTTTACTCTGGAAAAGCCCTTAAAATAATTTTGAGGTCTCAGGGAATCCCTGCTAAAAAAACTACTATATCTATAATTCTACAATATAATCAGCAAGCTGTTAACAGTTTAAAGTGACACTAAACTCAGGAGTTAAATCTTAAAAGTCCATTCAAGTACCCTAACTATTAACAATATTGAACCAATATTTGTCCATCACTCAGTTGTAGATCCTCAAATCATCTCTGAATTGGTGCCGACACTGTCCTTCCTTCTGGAGGGTGGCTACTTTTGTTCCCCATGATCCCTGTGTGTGTTATAAAGTAGCCACCACTCCAAGCTCATTCCTGTGATGGACTACAATATTCATACAAATTAGTAGGGATGCACTGATACCGGTGTTTCGGTATTGAGTACAGATATTTTGCTTTTGGTACTCGCCGATACAGAGTACAGATAGCGGTGCTTCCGCTGGCATTGAGCTGGCTTCTCAGGAAATCAGAAAGCTGGGCGGTGGGTAATGACATGCCGCTCGGCTTCCTGATTGCCCGGGAAGCCAGCTCCATTTTGTTTGGCCGGCTCGATTGTGATTGGACGGGAAACTGGCTTCCCAGCCAATCAGCATCGAGCCGGCTTCCCGGCCAACCAGGAAGCCAGGCAGCAAGTTAATGACCCGCCTTCTGGCTTCCTGATTGGCCGGAAAGCCGGCCTCCCAGCCAATCAACAAGGAGCCGGCTTCCTCTGACCAGAAGTTCCAGTATCGGGGAAGGTATTGGAGCATTTGGGCATGTAGGAGTAGTCGCCCAAATACTCGGTATCGGCACCGACACCAGCATCGCTATCGGTGCATCCCTAAAAATAAGTAAACTAAAAATGTGAGATTGTAGTCCATCACAGGAGCGAGCTTGAAGTGGTGGCTACTTTACAACACACACAGGAAGCATGAGAATAAAAAGTAGCCACCCTCCAGAAGGAAGGACAGTGTCAGCACCAATTCAGAGATGATTCGATGATCTACAGTGATACACAAATAAGATATATTTTTGTTAATGGATGAAGTACTTGAATGTATTTTTAGGATTTTACTCCTGAGTTTGTGTCACTTTAAAGGAGGAGAACTATGGGGTCAGGGCTTTTCCCCATAGTTCTCCTTAGGGTAACGGGAGGACACAAACTAGCGTCCTCCCGTCACCCTAAGCTCAGTATACCGCGAGCTACAGCTCGCGGTATACTGAGACGCCGCAGCCGGAGCGGATCCCGACATCGATGTCGAGATCCGCCCAGCTGCGTGAGTGACAGCTGGATCTGCCTATCTAGAGGCAGAGCCAGCTGTACCCGCCCCCTCCCCCGTCCGTTCCGCCAGTCAGCGCTGGTGGATCGGAGCGGGGAGGGGGGAATCCAGCCCCTCCCCTGTCACGGCAGAGAGCCGTGACAGGATCGAGAAGTGAGCGAACTTTAAAGGAGAACTATGGGGTTAGGGCTTTTCCCCATAGTTCTCCTAAGGGTAACGGGAGGGCACAAACTAGCGTCCTCCCGTCACCCTAAGCTCAGTATACCGCAAACAACAGCTCACGGTACACTGAGACGCCGCAGCTGAAACGGATCCCGACAATTATGTCTGGATCCGCCTAGCTGCGTGAGTGACAGCTGGCTCTGCCTATCTAGGGGCAGAGCCAGCTGTAGCCGCCCTCTCCCCTGTCCGTTCCGCCAGTCAGCGCTCCCCTGTCACGGCTTCGTGCCATGACAAGATCGAGAAGTGAGCGAACGCGGTATGTGTTCGATCCCTTCCCGATCTACTGAGCCGACCTGTGACAATCTCATTGTCACAGGTTGGCTAGAACTATGAGGTGAGTGAAAAGCACTCACCTCATAGTTCTCCTTTAATCTTCTCTAGAACTAACTAATTAGCAATGATTTTCTAAATGATTTTACAGCTATACTATGACAGTGTACAATGTACAGACAGTGGTTCCATGTCTGTACTGGTGGGACCTTCTATGAAGATAAAATGGCAAGAGCCCAAACAAAATTACTCTCTGCTACTGTTCCTTAACACATCTAAGTGGCACTGTTACACTAATCAAATCTAGTTTTCGGCAAAATTACTTCTGTAAATTTATACAAGTAAAACTTTACTTTACATGCAATCACCAACATGTTTTATCTATGCTTACAAGAGTTACATAAAAATAGCACAGAATGGATAAATAAGTATGAGCCGGCTTCCCGGCCAACCAGGAAGCCAGGCAGCAAGTTAATGACCCGCCTTCTGGCTTCCTGATTGGCCGGAAAGCCGGCCTCCCAGCCAATCAACAAGGAGCCGGCTTCCTCTGACCAGAAGTTCCAGTATCGGGGAAGGTATTGGAGCATTTGGGCATGTAGGAGTAGTCGCCCAAATACTCGGTATCGGCACCGACACCAGCATCGCTATCGGTGCATCCCTAAAAATAAGTAAACTAAAAATGTGAGATTGTAGTCCATCACAGGAGCGAGCTTGAAGTGGTGGCTACTTTACAACACACACAGGAAGCATGAGAATAAAAAGTAGCCACCCTCCAGAAGGAAGGACAGTGTCAGCACCAATTCAGAGATGATTCGATGATCTACAGTGATACACAAATAAGATATATTTTTGTTAATGGATGAAGTACTTGAATGTATTTTTAGGATTTTACTCCTGAGTTTGTGTCACTTTAAAGGAGGAGAACTATGGGGTCAGGGCTTTTCCCCATAGTTCTCCTTAGGGTAACGGGAGGACACAAACTAGCGTCCTCCCGTCACCCTAAGCTCAGTATACCGCGAGCTACAGCTCGCGGTATACTGAGACTGATCCGCCCAGCTGCGTGAGTGACAGCTGGCTCTGCCTATCTAGAGGCAGAGCCAGCTGTACCCGCCCCCTCCCCCGTCCGTTCCGCCAGTCAGCGCTGGTGGATCGGAGCGGGGAGGGGGGAATCCAGCCCCTCCCCTGTCACGGCAGAGAGCCGTGACAGGATCGAGAAGTGAGCGAACTTTAAAGGAGAACTATGGGGTTAGGGCTTTTCCCCATAGTTCTCCTAAGGGTAACGGGAGGGCACAAACTAGCGTCCTCCCGTCACCCTAAGCTCAGTATACCGCAAACAACAGCTCACGGTACACTGAGACGCCGCAGCTGAAACGGATCCCGACAATTATGTCTGGATCCGCCTAGCTGCGTGAGTGACAGCTGGCTCTGCCTATCTAGGGGCAGAGCCAGCTGTAGCCGCCCTCTCCCCTGTCCGTTCCGCCAGTCAGCGCTCCCCTGTCACGGCTCTGTGCCATGACAAGATCGAGAAGTGAGCGAACGCGGTATGTGTTCGATCCCTTCCCGATCTACTGAGCCGACCTGTGACAATCTCATTGTCACAGGTTGGCTAGAACTATGAGGTGAGTGAAAAGCACTCACCTCATAGTTCTCCTTTAATCTTCTCTAGAACTAACTAATTAGCAATGATTTTCTAAATGATTTTACAGCTATACTATGACAGTGTACAATGTACAGACAGTGGTTCCATGTCTGTACTGGTGGGACCTTCTATGAAGATAAAATGGCAAGAGCCCAAACAAAATTACTCTCTGCTACTGTTCCTTAACACATCTAAGTGGCACTGTTACACTAATCAAATCTAGTTTTCGGCAAAATTACTTCTGTAAATTTATACAAGTAAAACTTTACTTTACATGCAATCACCAACATGTTTTATCTATGCTTACAAGAGTTACATAAAAATAGCACAGAATGGATAAATAAGTACTTTTAACAATGATGCGTGCCTAATAATAATAGAATTTATGCGTACCAATGCGTTTTCTTTAATCTCAAGATTCTTCAGTGCTACAGCACCTATAAGACAGAAATATTTTTAACATACATCATTTTCAAACAGTGAAGCAATAGCTTTAAAGCAAAACTCCAGCCCAGCCTTGATCATTCAACCCACTTTCCCTGAGCCCAGGCTGTCATGGGCCCACTCCCATGATGTTACTGGTCAGTAAAGTAGCAGCAGCTAGTGATGTGCTCAGCAATCTGTTACTGCTTCTTCCTCTCATACTCCAGCTTTGCTATAAAGGGACTGAAAGTGGCTGGTACCAGGTCGAGTTCAATTACTTACACTGCTTGCATTTAAAGAAAAAACATATTTATTTATTTCAGGTATTTAAATAGCGCCGACAATTTACACAGCACTTTACATAGTTGCACATTCACATCAGTCCTTACCCTCAAGGAGCTTACAATCTAAGGTATTTACAGATTTATAGATATATTCATGCATGTAGAACTGCATTCATTTGTGTCTTTTATATATCTTATATTTACATGGAGTTTAGCTTCAATTATTTAATTTGGATATATGAACGTCTGCACTTAATTTGCATTAATATACATGCATTTTAGACCTAAATTGTGTAAGTATGCACAAACTGCTGTTTACAATATGATCTAACTTTCTACAACTACTTTGTACGAGTCTGTGAAATGTACATTAATGCATATACTGCACTGACAATCAATTATCCAAACTACACAGAGCCCCTTTCCTGCGCAAAACTGAATGTACACAGGACACAAAATGAATGCACAAATATGTGAATGGCATTACTGACTAATGCGAGGGTCAATTCTTGTCCATTCACATTCCCCGGTGCCAGTTATTTTGGCCTGCATCAACCTGTTTGTATGGTCCTTCGCACATCTCTGTCTAATGTCTGATAACTTTTGTGCTTGTTGAAACAAGATGCAATTGACAATGCAGACAAGTGAGGTGCATCGGTACAAGATGTTCATTGTTCATGTTAATAAATTAGCACACTATTGGGTTAAATTAGGTGGCACAGCCTATTTTAAAGCAGAACTCCTGGCAAATTCTTCCTTAAAGTGACATTAAACCCTCAGATTTTTTAACATAAACTAATACTGTAATGTGTGCCTTACTGTAATCCATGGTTGTTTCCCTTGTCTTTGCTGCTCTTCCTTTTAAATCCTCATGTCTTCTCATGCTTGGGGAGAACTTACCTTTTCAGCTCAGGGCCTCTTCCTGTAGTGCTGGCTCAGGTTTCAAGCCTATACAAACGTATACACAGACACCGTGTATCCATTCCTGAGACAAGGCAGTCTGCTGCAAAACAGAAGTTCTGCCCAGCATGAGAACAGATACAGATTTAAAAGGAAGAGCAGCAAAGAGAAGGGAAACAACCATGGATTACAGTAAGGCACACATTACAGTATTGGTTTATGTTAACAAATCTGAGGGTTTAATGTCACTTTAATCCTTGCTGTGTGGCTACCCATACGCTAAAAGGGTTAAGTGCTCGTTTTTGTCTTGGTGCTCTTAGACCGATCCCTGAAGCCTCTCTCCCTCCTCCTATGCAGGTCTAAGCGTCCTTGAGTCATCACATTCTATAGAGTTTGTATAGGATGTGAGGACTCCGAAGGCTATATAAATCGCTGCAGTGGAGGAGGAGCGAGGCTTCAGGGACCAGAGTAACAGCCAGCTGGCTCCGCAGTTTGGGTATAACTTTTTTTTAGCACCTAGACAAAAACAACCGTTGCAGTGCAGGGTGAGCAGTAATGGGCATGTTGAACCTCTTCCCATTCTCTACAGCAGACTGTCAGGAGACTGTCAGGAGACAGGCTTCTCATCTCAGGCTGCGGCTGCTATCTCCAAAATCTTCTTATGACTTACAGCATCTCTCTAAGCAAATAACTACTTAAAGAAGAGCTTTACTCCCTTTCACTAAAACTCACACCAGCATACAACTCTGCATGCTGATATGAAATCATTTTACATTCATTAGCTAAACAAACTTATTTTTATTTTACTTACAATGTATTTTTTTCTACTTTCTGGTTCACTTTGGCATAAATGATGTAATCATGCCAAAGCATTGCATCCTAGGAAGGTTACATCACCATAGTAATGCTATGGTAATGTCATCTGTAATCTCATGAGATCTTAGGGAAAGGCATTTTCCTTCCCTGAGATGATGTGCATGGTCACTTGTCCTAGTCACATGTGCCAGAGTTCCAGGAAGTAAAGGGAGATGGATTAATCTGCCCTTAGTAAACATGACCACTGTCAGAAGAATGGGGAAGAAAAGAAAAACAAGGTATGCAAATAAAAAGCCTGCAATTATATAGAAGTAGATTGCTATTACTAAACATTTCTAAAAGGTGTGTTTGTTGTTATTTTAAAGATATGGGTAAAGTTCCACTTTAAAACATTTTAGCACCATCAACCTTCACAACGTGCTAATTAAAATGAATGTTTCTTCGAACAGCTCTAAGTTAAATATTTGCATCTGTTTCTTGCACCCTTGAGATGCCCTCCTTTAGAAAGGAATGAACAAAAATATATAGACTGCAGTTTTTTAGAAATCTCTGCCATTTTCTTGGTCAAGACTCCAGAGAGCACTGAAAAAAAGCAGTATAGCACTGAAATGATGATACCACAACTTTACTCAATAATTAATGTTTTGCAAACAGCTGATTATGATAAAGGCTTAAACATTTCTGCTTAGAAATTAAAACACGCTCCCACAGGTATACTTGTTACTGTATAGATCATTTACATATTCTCATATCTAAGAAAAGTGATTTCTGTATATAGCAGTGCAATAGTTAAAGTACATAATAATTTGGCCTGCAAATAATAGGTGTTGCTATCTTCAAGTAGCATAAACATAGACTAGTAGCCTGGCTTTGTGCAAGCTACGCAACAACTAAGTACATGCTCCTCTATTGGTATACACTTTAAAAAAAGAAAAGGTTAGCACCATGATCTTTAATTTTTAAACAACAAATTATGTGCTCGGGATTTTATTTATTTTTTTACATTATTATGGACCATCTGTGTCACCAACCTGTGGCATAGGCTTCACTGATGCCTAACTCAGGGCTGGACAAATCTCAGGAGCCAGTTAGCCAATACTCCTTCAAAATGACAACTGCCATCCAACGGTTGAGGTTTTCTCTGGTTGTTCTCAATGGAGTGGACTCCTAAAAAAATCCTGCTGGCTTCTGGATTGGACAGACTAGCTCCTAAATTTAATATTAATTTGTCCACCCCCGTTCTAGCCTTTTACCAAAACACGGAAATATTTTGCTCCATCACACCACAGGTCACAACCGGTTTAAGGCAACAGCTCATGTGCGGGCAAACAACAAAAAACAACAACTGTGGCAATAAGCAAGAGCATAGTCTGCAGGCAGTGTTCAGGCAGGGTTAGATCTCAGGGTAGATGGTGTTCATGTAACGTTGCAATGCATGAGGTTGTGTAGACAGGCAGCTGAGAAAAAGCGGAAGCCAAAAATGGCTGGTATAATAACAGAGCAGAATAAAAACCCTTCACAAACGACCGGGAGGAACATTTTTGCTCAGGAAAACTTCCAGTGCACTGAGCAGAATTTATATTGCCTCAGTCACTGCCCTAGCGAAACATGCCCATGCTGCAATCTCAGTTTAAGCCACAAGATGGCAAACACGAGCACCTAAGAGTAGTGTATATGGCTTTAATATTATATAACATCACCAAACAGCCAATCCTGTATATGGAGTAAAATAGTAGTATACAGTGTTTACAGTCAAGCTCCTGTCACACACAAACATTCTTCTACGGAATAAAACAGGCATGCTCCCATGGTGCTTACTGTACTAAACCCAGGCAAGTAGTCTTGACAGGATGACCAAGTCAGAACAGTCAATACAGATCTCAACAGATATGTACTTCACAGCTCTTGGTAGTGACTGGGAACATCACACCTAAAATGCAAAAGCCCCGCCAAGCACACACTGGCAAAGTGTAGTAAATGTAATCCGTTTAGTTTAAATGATACTCACAAAATAAAAACATCACTCTAAACATCAGAACATTAAAGCCAGCAGAGGACTGACTCCAAAAGTCTCCAAAGTTTTAAAGGAATTTTTCTTCTAGTAGAAAGACAAAATGATCCAACACAGTTGCCACTGTTGTGATTTATGTCATCAGCTTACACTTTGCAGAGGGTAGGTCATTTTTTTTGGAGCCTGGGGAACTCGAGGGCCGTTTGAAAGGTGTAACAATTTGGAGGCTGTTAGCAGTCATGGTGTTATCCTAGTTTTCACGCTAGTTAAAGTGGTATTTTTATGTGAGATGCATTACATTTTCACATTTCAAATAAATTGATTCCATTTACTAGACTTCCAGCCCATCCTGATGTTGTTTCTACATTCTTCAATAGGTGAAAGCCTATATAAATTCAGGGCAGAAATTTTATTAACCCTTGCAGGGAAGCTACCCCCTCACTGCAAGGGTTAACTGCTCAATTTTGCCTAGGATAAAAAAAAAAAAAGTTATGCTCCCATTATTATATAAATGTATATTAAATGTTTTGTATCAACAAGTGAAAAAAGAAAAATAGTTAAATGCGCAAAGAAAAAATACAATTTATTTACAATATCAACATTATATTTAATATTTAAACAATAGTAAAATATTTCTGTCATTTCTGAGAATTTCCCCTATTAAAAATGCACATGTAGGAGGTAGTAAAGACTGATATTTATATATTGTACACAAATAAATTAGACTACCTTGTGTCAAAAAGAATATATCGAGCATGTTTTGTGTCAATGTAACCATCAGATCCCCTCATGATAGACAACTGGCACTGATAAGCGAGGAGGTGCCAGCTTTCTTCACACTTAGGTAGACTTTGATTGGCTAACTTGCCTTTACCACGTAGAGAATTTCAACGTTACATTTCAAAGTAATTACACAATAATACATACCTTTTGTTTGTTTTTTTACTGCGTACAAGCTAATTATTTTTAATGTCTTCACAGTTTGCATCCAAGGACAAAGATTAAACACAAGAGAATAACAATTTTAATTAAGCGGGAATATTTGTGAAGCTAATACCCACCAGTTTGTCTAAACAAGCACCATTCTGCAATTGAATCCAACTGGTCTGAAAAGCTAATATTACACTTTGATGCAAGACAATAAATTGGGATGGACAGAACAGCTAATATCAAAATAATTAATGAACAGAAAATTGCATACATATTTCAAAGTAATACAAAAATCTTTAGCAGAATGTCAGGATATATATACCGTCCCGAGCAAGTGCAGTTCCTTTATGGAATTGGTTGCAAATAATTCAAGAAATAAATGATTCTTAATTCGTAAACTGCAATTGTGCAAAGCACATTCACCGGCCTAGTTTGTAACATTTTACATATTAAACGTACAGGAAATGGTACCGTACTTGCAAGCAAGAGGACCCTTTCAATGGTTTTGTTCTTGGAAATCACCTTTGAAGTGGAAGTATACTCAAAGAAGCAACTTTATCTTATCAGCAAGTAGATATTACATACTTGTGATAGTCGACATCCAAATGCTCCATACCCTTTCCCTTGCCAGAAGATAGCTGTATGCTGTTATTGGGATGTTACTTGCACTTGCTCAGTGTAATGCTGTCCATACACCTATAGATTATCTGCAGATTTTTTATAGTCAGATGGAAAAAGGGCAGCAGATTCCTCCAACTACACTAAACTGTGTGGATGGAGGAATCTCCCACTGGGCCAAGCTTCAGTATCTTGCTAGACGGCTCCACTGGCTCTCAAAATACCTGAACAATCTGATTGGATGCAAGCATTGTTCAGGTATTTTTACAGTCAGTGGGGCCGACTAGCAAGATACTGAACCTTGGCCAGTGGGATATTCCTCCATCCACACAGTTTAGTGCAGATAGAGGAATCTGTTGCACTCTTTCCATGCGACCATAGCAAATCTGCAGAAAATCTATAGGTGTATAGCCATCTTAACTAATTCCCAGCATCCAGGACATGCCGAGCTACTTAGAGCGCCTCGTCGGGCTTAAGTCATATTCTATCTCTTGGAAGGACCTTTCTTCTTGTGCTTCTCTGAGACCCCTAGGTATCCAAGATAGGACCATCTACCTTTTAATTTGTCTGCTTGGGGAAGTGAAAATACTTTGACCAATTGTTAACCATTACTAATAGAAAGTAGAGGCATTTAAATGATTAACTATATCTTAGGTGTTAATATTGCACATTCATGGGATTAAGACCTGATGTGATTTGAAGGTACAGAAGAGTTGTGGACAGAAACCACAAGAAAAGGTCCAACACGGCAGCAGCTTCAGTGATAATAGGGAGAAACAGACTGCTAGCAAATACAAAGTGTGGTTTATAGTTATCATGTATACAGTGTATAACTAAGCACTTGTTTAGCTTTGTGAATGGGATACTGACTTTAGGCTGCAGTCTGAAGGGTTTATTTCCACTTGAATGTATTATCTAGGCCCTTGCCCCTATGTCTAGTGTAGGTGTGCTGCAAATACTGGTATGTATTTGAGATTACGGGCCTGAAATGTATTACCACTGTTGAGATTCCAGTGTATCTGTTAAATTGGTCTGTTCTTTTTACTCCTTTAACGTGGACCCTTTTGCCTCTAAAATTAATAATCATTTATTTCTATTTTTTCCTGTACAACTCTATTTCCTCTATGCAAAATCACTGGCATTTTGTCCATCATAAAATATGACAATTCACCCTTTTCTCTTTGCTCAGCAGCCCTTTAGCCTATAAGCTGGTAACTAAAGCTGGGTATACACAGTGCTATTTTTTTCATTCAATCTGCTGGCTGAACCAAAAAAATAGAACAGATTCCTCGGCATGGGTGGACGAATACCCAGGGCCGGATTTACTCTCCCTGCCGCCCCAAGGCCAGGTTCTGCGATGCGCTCAAGGACCGAAGACAGAGGCAGTCAGGTTACTGCAATTTTTAGAAGGAGCTCAGAAATAGCAACTTACTCCCTTTAAAAGGAATTTAGATGATTCCTTCACTACAATTCTCTTTAGTTGTTCAAGGTGCAATTTTATTGGCAACAACACATTATTTAAAACAGATGGTGATGTTCTAGGCAGCATTAATATTTTATACTGTATTGTATGAGCTACCCCATTTAAATCCATTTGTTCTCTTCCTAATACATTCTTCACATTAACAAATGCTTTAAAAGATGTGAATAAGTGCACATTAGCTTGTGTGTGTTTATAATGGGTTTTACTGGAGACAAGTGTTTTGGGCAACATATTGTAAAGCACCTCTGTGTAGTAGGTTTAAAGGGTAACTGTTAGAGAAGGTACAGTTATTAATTTTGCCTACTTCCGATGACCTAAACTAACCCAACCTCCCCCTACCTCACATGTATATTTATCTTCCTTTGCGCTGGCCATGCTTGCACAGTTGGTTTCCCCAGACTTCTATAGGGTCGTCTTATGATCATCTTGTGCATCACAAGATGCACAAGCAAAGCTTGAGCAAAACAAGAAATGTTGTGCGGGAGCCTTTAAAGATTCCTGCAGGCACAACCATCCTATTTAGGCAAGTATGCACTCGGGGCGGGTATTTAAGTCAAGTGGAAGTTGGCAAAAAAATAACTGTACATTCCTCTGAAGGTTTGTTACTTGTTATTACTGTCCTTGGAAAAGTTCCTTGCATTTTGACCGATAGCACACGGAAATCCCATATATTAGAACAGTGGTTCTCAACCTGTGTAACTTAGGCATCCCCTACACAATGTTACGGGGTCACAGAGGATCCCCTTCATCAGGCAGAAACAGGTGACATCCCTTCTTTCTGCCTGATGAAGGGGATCCTCTGTGACCCGAAACGTTGCATTAAGTGTTTTACTATGCAGCATGTACGTTAATAAATAGGACATACTGAAATTGCTATTGGAGTGCCGGTGTCCATGTTTCTATGCAGATGAGTAGGTGGTAGCCATCCACTGATCACCGTTGCACCCACTTTATATAACTAGATCAGCGGCTCTGAGTGCAGTGGGTATGCGGACTTTATCCGGAGGGAGCCAGAATGTGACGTCACTCTGGTCCAGGCACCTCTACAGGGAGCTGAAAGCAATGCATGTATGAATGGAGCTCCGTTGCGGCCATAGCCCCATCATCCCACCCCACCTCACCTCAAGAGGACATTCGGCACTGGGCAGCATATTTTGAATGGCTGCTTTGTGTGAGAACTTACGGTGCTGCGCTAGAAAAGTGGAAGGCATTCGGTGACCCACTGATCACAACCCCCCTTTGGGTCAGGACCCACCAGTTGAGAACCAAGGTACTAGACTATCACAAGATTTTCTTGTCTGGTCTCTACCAGAGTATATGCACAACCAGAACAAATGTAATAAAAACACACAAGTGCACAGTTTCTTCCTTCAAAAAATGTTTTGTATAATAAATATCTAAAAAGTAATTTAAAGAAGAACTCTGGGTGGAATAACACTTAAAAGGAGAACTATGGGGAGAGTGAAAAACACTCATCACCATAATTCAAGCCGACCTGTGACACTGCAGCTGTAACAGGTCGGCTCTATTGATCGGGAACTCATTGAACACATACTGCAGCTTGATGGCTTCCCAATCCTCTCCCTGCAGAGAGTGGTGACTGTCAGTCACCGCTCCCCGCAGGAATTCCCCCACTCCCCTCTTAATTTCTCCAGTGCTTAGTGGAGAAACGGACTGGGAGAGTGTGGGCACAGCTGGCTCTAGAGAGGCAGAGCCAGCTTACTAAATTAACCCCCCCATGCTTTTATTTTACAGGTACAGCTCCGATCCTCCAGCACTGACTGGCGGAACGGACGGGGGAGGGGGCGTGTACAGCTGGCTCTGCCTCTAGATAGGCAGAGCCAGCTGTCAATCATGCAGCTGGGTGGATATCGACAGTAATATCGGGATCCGTCCCGGCTGCGGCTGTCTCAGTATACCGCGAGCTGTAGCTTGCAGTATACTGAGCTTTGGGTCACGGGAGGACGCTAATTTGTATCCTCCCGTGACCCTTAGGAGAACTATGGGGAAAAGCACTGACCCCATAGTTCTCCTTTAACAGAAATAAAGACAAAAACACATATAAAAACAACAATAAAATAATGAAATTGTTCAAAAGGAACTTTACCCATACCTTCAAAATAAAAACAAAGCCACCTTTAGAAATGTTTAGTAACCTACAAACAGATACTTCTAGATAATTGCAGGCTTTTTATGTTTTGCCTACATTATTTATTTCCCCCCCCCCCCCCCATTCTTCTCACAGTGACATCTCCCTTTACTTCCTGGAACTCTGACACATATGACTAGGACATGTGACCAAGCACATCATCTCAGCGGAGGCTAATGCCTTTCCCTAAGATCTCGTGATGAGATTTCCCAGCAATGCACTGCTTATGTAACCTTCCCAAGATGCAATGCTTGGGCACAATTACATCATGTGTGACAAAGAGAACCAAGCAATAATTTTAAGTAAAATAAAAATATGTTTGTTTAATTAATGAATGTAAGATGATTTCATATCAGCATGCAGAGCTGTATGCTGATGTGATTTTTAGTCAAAGTGGGTAAAGATCCATTTTAATTTGAACAGTAAAACTAGGCACTCTGGAGACTACACTCAGAGACAAGGAACCAGATAAGGTTCCCACTTAAAGGTTCCCCCTAAAAGCAGTTATAATAATAATAAAAATAGAACTGATTTTTAACTAAAAATCTCTAAGGCTGTACCTCTAATACTCTAGTTTTATCACTTGAAAAAAAATTAGAACGCGAACACTAGATATCTTAGAAAGATATTTCAAAACAAATTCTCATGTGATAAGAATCCAATAAGCCCCCCGCATCAAAATAAACTCAAAAAATACATCACTCCAGAGCCATGTATTGAGTGTTACCTAAACACAGTCACTCTGACATTATCAAATATTTATTGCGCTGGAGTGGTGAACGAGCAGGAAGAAGAGACAAGCAAAATGATGACATTACAGGATGGAGGAGCAAGACCTAAGCATCCACCTTTTATTGGTAATAAACAACCCTTTTTAGGGACCCCACCAAGATCAAGCGATGGCTAGAGTCACAAGAAAAGGCTTTAGAGGGGGCTCCAAAAGGAGAAAACAAAAGCCTCACCAGTAAACCCAACAGTACCCCTACCGAGCCAAGTATATATATTATATATACACTGAGTGGCCAGATTATTATACTTGGCATTTATTATTTCAGTAGAGAACTCTTTTGTTGGGTTGAAACACACACCTGTTTAATGTGATTGATGAATGAAATCTGGAATCTGTCCATAAGGTGTATCATTGCTCAGTAACTAAATAATTGTATTCTCCAAACATCCTGCACAGGTGGCAAGAGAGAAAACAAATCACTCTTCTGTTTAATTCATATATCTTCCTATCTCTCTTAAATGTGCTTAAAGAAAACCAGTCAACCATTTGAAATATTTTAAAAGCCTTAGAACTCCCCTTTGATTTAATTCTACCTTGTCACCAGGGACCCGATTCCTTTTGACTGTTCACCAAATGTCATGTCTCTGTCAATTTAGAACACTTAACGCCAATAAGGTCCCTCTTACTGGACAAGGTAAAAGGTAAGTGGAAAGGACTTAGATCAGAGGAGAGTTACCTTTTGAGGTGACGTGCGGGGAAAAAAGGAATTATACTGTATAATGCAGATGTCAAGACGGAAAGCCAGGCACATTTCCTAAGGCAAAACCATTGGACTATCTTTGGTTGTTGTTTTGTTTTTTGTGTCACACACACAACACACTAGCCATGAATCAGTGCTAATGGGAATGAACTGTCATTGACAGTGTGCTTCCAATGTAGAATATTTATCTAGTAAAGGATAATGATCTCCCATGCCGTCTCTGACAGTGAAAGAATAATAGGACTCTAGGTCACTACATGGTGGACCGTGGTCCGGACACGGACCCAGTGGCGGTTCTGTCCGGACCGGGATCGCCGACCTGCGCTGGGTTATGGCTGGCTAACAGTGGATACACTTATAAGGTTATGGCTTGTGGGTTATGGCTGGCTAACAGTG
>NW_017306596.1:897070-910612 GCF_000935625.1 Nanorana parkeri | reverse complement strand
GATACACTGGCCTCCGAGGCCAGTGCATGCACTGCAAGCCATAACCCAGCGCAGGCCCCCTCTCTGCTTCAGTCGTTGGTTGCTAGGCTTGCTGGCATCATAGCAACCAATTACATCAGGCAGGGCCCGGCTGCTACAACTACAAGGGATCTGGGCGGCTGAACAGCCACCCAGATCACTTGTACTAGCCTGCTCTATACATTTAAAAATGGTAAAGTGGACCTTTACCCATATCTTTAAAATAACAACAAACACACCTCATCCAAAAAGGCATTTTCCTCCCCTGAGATGATTGCATGGTCACATGTGCCAGTAATCCAGGAAGTAAATGGAGATCTAGTAAGTAAACATGGCCACTGTCAGAAGATTGGAGGAGTAAGGTATGCAAAGAATACAAAGTCGGCAATTATATAGAAGTATGTGTTTGTAGATTGTCATTACTAAACATTTCTAAAAGGTGTGTTTGTTGTTGTTTTAATGGAGAACTATGGGGTTAGGGCTTTTCCCCATAGTTCTCCTAAGGGTAACGGGAGGACACAAACTAGCGTCCTCCCGTCACCCAAAGCTCAGTATAGCGTGAGCTACAGCTCGCGGTATACTGAGGCGCCGCACCTAAAATGGATCCCGACAATTATGTCTGGATCCACCCAGCTGCGCGAGTGACAGCTGGCTCTGCCTATCTAGAGACAGAGCCAGCTGTACCCGCCCCCTCCCCCGTCCGTTCTGCCAGTCAGCGCTGGAGGATCGGACAGGGGAGGGGGGAATCCAGTCCCTCCCCTGTCACGGCTCTCTGCAGTGACAGGATCGAGAAGTGAGCGAGCGACGGTATGTGTTCGTTCACTTCCCGATCTACTGAGCCGACCTGTGACAGTGTCATTGTCACAGGTCGGCTAGAACTATGAGGTGAGTGAAAAGCACTCACCTCATAGTTCTCCTTTAAAGTTATGGGAAAGGGTCCGCATTAAGGTCTGATCAGCTACAGCCACTGCTTGAATGAATGGATCCTTTCCAGCATAACCTTTGGACGCATTCATAACTAATTCAAATAGAGCTTTATTTAACCACTTGACATCCGCGGTGTTAAACCCCCTTCCCATCCAGGCCATTGTTCAGTATTCAGCGCTGCGGTACTTTGACTGACATTTATTCCGTCATGCAACGCTGTACTGAAATGAATTTTATACCATTTTTTGGGGACAGATAGAGCTTTCTTTTGATGGTATTTAATTGCCACTGGGGGTTTTATTTTTTAATATATTAAAGGGAAAATTAAAAAAAACAAAAAACAGTTTCCCCTATATTAACCTGTTGCCGTCCGCCCGGTGAAAAAACGGACGGACGGCACAGTCGCATTGGCAGGTTGCCATCTCCAGACGGCTTTTTTTTTCTGCTCGCACGTGCCCCCTAGCGTGCGCACGGGCAGAAAAAAACAGCCCGTTTTTAACAGCAGTTACCGGCTGTTTCACATACATACGATCGGCGGCTCTATAGCCTGCCGATTGTATGTATGGGCTGTCTGGCTGGCGAATTTCGCTTTCCCCTCCTACCTCCTCACCTTCAATCCCGGGATCCGCTGCCCCATCTGCGGCCCGGGACCGGCTCGGGAGGGTGTCAGGAGGTAAGATGGGAGGGAGATCAGCATCTTCCTCCTTGCTGACCTCCCTCCGTGCTGTGAATGCGGAAGTGATGTGTATTACATCACTTCCGCATTCAACTGTCAGTCATCTGGCTGCTATAGCCAGAGAGAAGAAGCTGATGAAGCAGATCTGTGCTTCATCAACTTCTTTTGGGGTCCCCAGGTGACATTAGGGGTCTTAGAGACCCCTAATGTCTCCATAAAGAGGACCTGTCAGTGTGCCTTTGCTATTATATAGGGGGATTGTTATCCCCCTATGTAATAGCAATAACAATAAGTGTAAAAAAATAAAATAAAAATAAAAGTCACATATAAAAAAAGTTTTAAAAAAAACCCAAAAAACATTTTTAAGTCCCCCACGCACATATAAACGTAAATACGCGTTCGATATGCCAGCGCGGGAAATCGACAATTGCACTACACGTTACATATCGTCGCGAACGTCGCAGGGAGAGCAATAATTTTAGGGTCATCAATCACTGATAACACTAAACTGATGAGCGGTAAAAGCTTTTAAAGGGTCGTCAATGGCCAATTTTGGGTATTGTAGTTCATTGAGGTTTCGCACGCGCGCACAATTTTAAAGCTTGACATGTTTGGTGTCTATTTACCCGACGTGACCCCGTCTCTTATATTTTACCCAAAAAATTGGGTAATAATGTTTTATCATTTAACCACTTGCTGACCGGGGTGTTTATACCCCCTTCCTGACCAGGCCATTTTTCAGTATTCAGCGCTGCGGTACTTTGACTGACATTTATTCCGTCATGCAACGCTGTACTGAAATGAATTTTATACCATTCTTTGGGGACAGATAGAGCTTTCTTGTGGTGGTATTGAATCAACACTACGGGTTTTATTTTTACTGTATAACATAAAAAAGGGTACCGAAAATTTTGAAAAAAAACCTGTTCTCCCCACGTTATGTTATAAAACTACGCTTTAAAAACAAAGCTTTAAAATTGCGCGCACCCGTTAAAATCGCAAAAAACTACCATACTCAAAATTGACCATAGCCGACGCTTTAAAAGCTTTTACCGCTCATCAGTTAAGTGTTATCAGTGATTGATGACCCTAGAATTATTGCTCTCATTCCGATGTTCGCGACGATATGTAACATGTGCGGCGCAATGGATGTAATCGGCGTTTTCGCACGTAGGCGTGCTTGACGCATGTTTGCATGTGCGGGCAGGGGACTTAATTTTTTTTTTTATTATTGCTTTGATATGTGATTTTTTTTAGAACAAATTTTTTTAAACCTTTCTATAGACACACACAGAGACAATGGGGAACAAAAGTAGCCACCCTCCAGAAGGAAGGACAGTGTCGACACCAATTCAGAGACAATTTGAGGATCTACAGCTGAGTGATATACAAATAACATACATTTGTGTTAAAGTGACACTGACACCATGGTCCCTGTGTGTGTTGTAAAGTAGCCACCGTTCCAAGCTCACTCCTGTGATAGACTACAATCTCATGGTTAGTTTTCTAATTTGTATTGAGATTGTAGTCTATCACAGGAGCGACCTTGGAGCGGTGACTACTTTACAACATGCACAGGGACCATGGGGAACAAAAGTACCCCCCCTCCAGAAGGAAGGACAGTGTCAGCATGAATTATTAGTATACAGGATTTATAAAGAGTCAACAGTGTGCGCAGCACTTTATAATATAATGAATACATTTGAGTTACAATACAAATCAAGACAAGATGGTAAGGAGGGCTCTGCTCGTGAGAGCTTACAATCTTAAAAATTCAGAAATGATTTGAGGATCTACAGCTGAGTGGTACACAAATAAGATACATTTTTGTTGAAAGGTAAGGTCCCTGAATGCATTTTTAAGATGTAACTCCTGACTTTAGTGTCACTTTAATAATCTGTGCATACACTGAAAATCTGTAGCAACCCCCATTAAAAGGGGAACTATGAGGTGAGTGCTTTTCACTCACCTCATAGTTCTAGCCGACCTGTGACAATGACACTGTCACAGGTCGGCTCAGTAGATCGGGAAGTGAGCGAACACATACCGGCGTTCGCTCACCTCTCGATCCTGTCACGGCTCTCTGCCGTGACAGGGGAGGGACTGGATTCCCCCCTCCCCGCTCCGATCCTCCAGCGCTAACTGGCTGAACGGACGGGGGAGGGGGCGGGTACAGCTGGCTCTGCCTCTAGATAGGCAGATCCAGCTGTCACTCACGCAGCTGGGTGAATCTAGACATAAATGTCGGGATCCGCTTCAGCTGCGGCGTCTCAGTATACCGCGAGCTGTGGCTCGTGGTATACTGAGCGTAGGGTGACGGAAGGACGCTAGTTTGTGTCTTCCCGTTAGACTAAGGAGAACTATGGAGAAAAGCCCTAACCCCATAGTTCTCCTTTAACTTATATTGTCTATTGCCATGAACATGTGTCTTCGTAGGGTTTTGGACCATTTTCTCTTTTAGTTTCTTTGCTACAGCTTGATTTATAGTAAATCCTTTAAGCTCCATTTATCTTATTCAGGGTTGCCAGCACTTCCCTTTAATTACTGACACATACAGATCACATAGTTGCAGTGGGTAAATAAAAGCATTTGCAGCAATGTGAGTTCAGCAATGCTACAACCTGGTATGTTTACAAGAACTTTAGTGATCCAGAATAATTAGCAATCAGCAGTAAACCTCATTTACTCAGTTAAGTGTGGAATGTATTACTTCAGTGGTGGTGCCTTATTTCTTCCCCTCTAGTGTCCCACTGACCGGGTTCACACCAGAAAATGGTGTGAACCCAGCCTCAACGCATAATACAGTATATAGAAAAGTAACTATTTATTGAACAAAATGAATACATTCCACAAAGTGCATTGATGGGGACTGTGCCCCTCCTTTTTTCATTTTTCTATTTACGGTTTACTTAAACGTCCTCAAAAACTGAACAGCCCTACAGTAAAGCTATACACAGGTAGATTTTCAAAGAAATGTTGATGGGAAAATCTTGCCAGAACATTTGATAATGCCATCAGCGATGAAATTGCGTTTGATTTTAGCATGCGATTTTGGAAATGAATGTAGTTTCTCGAACAAAGACCACATTCTCCGTTAGAGTTTTGATGAAGAAACAACATTTCCATACTGCTCCTTCAGGTTTTTTATTGTTGCCACTATTACGATTGTCAAATTAAACCTATTAACTATTACAAAATCCAACAAACTCTTTCTAACAAAATGTTACTGGTGTAGGGCCAGCTTGAGACCCCATTCACACCTAGCGACATACCTTTTGCAGCGGATCCGCACGGCCGGGATAGCGCGACTTTCGGGGCGACGTTCCAGCGACGGTAGCGCGACCTTCCCCGTCGGGCTCCATAGAAAAAAAGCAAAATCGCGCAAAATCCGCAGAAAAAAGGGTCCGGTAGAAGCGACTTGCGACCGCGACGAGCGACGCGCGACATGGAGTTAAGACAGCTCCATTGAATAACATTGGCCGGCGACTTCTCGCGATATCGCGCGGCAAAAATGCACGATATCGCGGCGGAAATCGCGCGACAATTCGCTATATGTGAACGGGGCCTAAATCTACTCAAACAATGCCTGACAGAACTAGAAACGGTCAGATGACATGACTTTATCTTGAGTCATCAGATCCACTTCTAAACAGACCAAACTGCCACTGACATTGCCCAGCAAAAGATGTATTTACCAAACACTTACAGTCATGGGTGCAATGCCAAAAATACTACCATATGCATCCCTACAAAGTAATAGTATGCAACCACATCTGAGGCCCCACAAACCTAACCGATTGCACACTGTTATTTGAGGCAGTGCTGCTCTACTAGACATAATTAAAGTTGAACTCCAGGCATAAAAACTTTCATGGGAATGTATTCCCCAAACGTCACAAATGAAAAGTATGCACTTTGTGTGCATTGAATGCTTCTGTAAACTCAGATATTACATTGTGAAAGAAGTGGTGAACGCATCATTGCACTGTACATAGCCTGTGCATAAAGCAGAGCTGTGGGGAGGGACCCAGTGGGCCCACCCACTGCAGGCTACTTGTAGAACACTATAGGAGCAGTTGGGGTCAGTATACACCTAGGATGTGGTACCACACCCCTAATTTAATACAGATAAAAGTCAAACTAGACTAGTTAGTGGGTAACGGTACAGTTGGCTTTAACAGTACCTTACAACAGTACGACCACCTTTAAAAATGATCTATATTTATTAAAAATCACATTAAAAAGCACAGAGCAGAGCTGTGGGAGGAATCCAGCAGGCCCCACCCACTACAAGCTACCTATAGAAAACTACAGTAGGGGGCGGATACAAGACCAGTCACCCTACACAAGGAGCGAGAGCAGCAGTGACTGGTCTTTATTACAGGAAGCAATAGATTTAAAAAACGGCACTCGCAAGAGTCCGTCCATTCAGTACTTTATTTGTAAAAAGGCATAACAGCAGCAAACAAACAAATGCTTACATGTTTCAGCCCCCAAACTGGGCCTTAATCGTTGGCTACAACTAAGGCCCAGTTTGGGGGTTGAAACATGTAAGCTTTTGTTTCTTTGCTGCCATTATGCCTTTTTACAAATAAAGTACTGGATGGATGGATCCCCTTGCGAGTGCTTTACCAGGCACCGAGGTTCAAGCATTGGGATTGGAGACAAGAGGGTGGAGCTGCTCAATGTTTCTAAACTGCTTTATTACAGGAACCTCAGGAGGCAAAGTTTTAAGCTATATTACTGCTCAGATCTGGAAGAAATACACAAAGCACACCAAGATTCAAGTAAGGGCTTGTTCACACCAAATGCAGACCAGATCTGCATGAGTTTCTGCACACGCAGTGCAGTGGGTTGTGCCGCGTTTAAAATGGGCTTTCAGTGCGTTCCAGGGCGTTTGCATGCGTTCCAGAGCAGGTAAAATAGGGCTTGCTGCAGTTTTTTTACATGCTCTGGACCTGAACGCTGCGGTGTGAACTAGAGCCCAAAATACCATTGGAATAAATTGGACGCAGTTTTAATCCGGTTTGTAACTGCTCTGCTCCTGGAACGCGCTTGGTGTGAACAAGGCCTAAGAATACACATGACTCCTGAGTTTAGACAATATTTGCTTATCCCTCCTTACCATCTTCTCTTGATTTGCATTGGAACTGTAATGTCTTCCTTATATTATAACGTGCTGGCCAAACTGTTGGTGCTATATAAATCCTAATTTAAAAGAATAATCCTGGAGTTCAGCTTTAATATTACAAATAACGAGCATGGGCGTTGTCTAAAGGAACTGTTGAGATTCCCAACGTGTGTTTTTTTAGAACAAACTAGAAAGTGAAAGTATCCCAAGTTAGAAAACGAAGGAAAACACCTGACTGGTTGTTATAGATAACACTTTCACTTTTTCCTGTGTCTTGTTCCTGTAGCAGAGCCCTCCCTGCTGAAAACCTATATCACTGACAATTCTGTACCACAAACAGCATGATAAATCTCATTTATGTCAACACCCTTTTAGGGGCAGCCGCCAAACAGGAAGTTAACATAAATCAGACATCTAGGCAGGAGAAAAGCTTTATTTTTGGTTAATATGGTATATATTATGGATCTAAAAAAATGCCCTTTCGGTTTCTTGGCATTTAATAAATGTGCACATTGCTACAAAGCCTGCTGCATAAAATGAACAATACAAACCTACTATTCCGAAGAGAATCAATTTTAACAAGATAAGCGCTCACAGGATCTAGTTACTGAGATAAATCTGTAAAGGGTTCACATGTTAGAATTTTCCAGAACACTCTCACTATTTCTATAACCTAACAAAGGGGAAGCACAGAAGATGCCCCTGCACTCTTGTTTTTGAAGGAGTATACTCCAGGGCTATGATATCTATCCTTGCCTCACTATTTAGCTGGTAAATGACCTGGAACATAGACAAATCAGACGTCCCAACACCTGATATGTACATGCTTGTTCCAGGTCAGTAGCTAAACAATGAAGCAAGTTTAGGCACAACATACAAGCAATAACAGCTCCCAAATCCTGAAAGGTCAGTTTTCGTTTAAAAAGAGACCCTGTCACCACCTTCTATCCTAAAAACCAAACACAGGCTGTATTATGTCTTATAACTAAAGCACAGCCTGCTGCAGCAATTCCAGACTCAAATGGAACAATATCTCCCAAGATCAGCAGTAATAGCAGTAACAATGACAGCTGGCTTTTTATGCAGGGGCTTTCAGTACAAATCTTGGGAGTGTTTTGTGCTTGGAACATAAAACACACTTAAAGTGGACCTTTACACTCAAAAATCTAATTCTACCAATACATCCCTCTATATATGATGATTAATAATAACATAGACATGTCAGATGTCTTGCACTTGCAGAGCATTAAATTCCTGCTTTGGAAGGGGAAAATGACTTCAGTTTGGCAAAGCAATGCACACTGGGATTGCCTTGTCATCAGCAGAGCATTGCTGGGAAATGTCATCTGTAATCTCATGAGATCTCAGGGAAAGGCATTTTCCTCCACTGATATGATGTGCATGGTCACATGTGCCAAAAAAACAGGAAGTAAAAAGGAGAGCTAGTAATCTGCCCTTAGTAAACATGGCCACTGTCAGATGACTGGGGAAGAAAAGAGAAGTAAGGTATGCAAAGAATACAAAGCCGGCACTTATCTAGAAGTATGTGTTTGTAGATTGTCATTACTAAACATTTCTAAAGGTGCGTTTGTTGTTATTTTAAAGATACGGGGAGAGGTCCGCTTTAAGATGTAGAACCAGGGACAGGGTGCCGCAAGATGGAGACTCTCATAGTTTAGAGTTAGGACCGCACTATAAGAGGTGCCTTGGCGCGGCAGTGCGGCTTACACATCCTTTGCAGAAGACGTGTATCCAAACCTCTGTCATTGTCCTTAGTGGTGAGACAAGTTGTTTTACATGCTGGTTTGTGAGTGTGCCATGATGCCTTTCTACTGTTCTAGGGTGCCGCAGGTGACCCAGGGATCTGACACTTCCTAAAGTGTCAATTTTCTGGCAGAATTGCAGTGCTGATATCCTTTATTCGCAGCAGCAGGCAGTGCTTGTATAAGTACCCATAATACAGATTGACAGCCTGCCAGGGTAGAACGTGGTGACAAGGTCTCTATAATAGTAATGATTATATACAGAAAAATACTGTTTCTAGAGGAATTACAGTAGTTAGCACTCCAACCAGGACACCATCTACATGGTTTGTATATTCTCCCTGTGCTTGTGTGGGTTTCCTCCCAAACTCTAAAGACATGCTGGTTGGTTAGTTGACTCCTGTCTAGCCATCATCCTGTCGTGTCCTGCTACCCATCATAGGAGCAGTCATGTCAGTGGGGATAATCTGAGCAAAGTCTAATTTGCAGAACTAAGCTTATATAACAGAAGAGAAGACAGCAGTGGGGGACTAAGCACGTTGGTGGTGGGCTGACTACGCAATGCAGTACTCTAGTCAAAGTCTTGATGGCAGACATCTATATAGAAGAATAGAAAATACACAGATGAAAGAATCTTGGGGCCTGGCATAGATAGTCAGCTAAATTTCATATGATCAGCTCTCCTAACTTCAAAAACTAGACAAAACTGTTCATATGTTATATACAGAGCCTAAACATCTCTGCCTTTATAAATTACACAAAATGTTTGTTGTTCCCTAAAGCCCAACACTATCAAAAATGACAAACCTTCCTCAACCCCCTCTAACTGATCACTGGCATAAAAAATAAAAAAAATCTAAATGCCCTAAAAACCGCAGTCATGTGACTTCTCAACTTTTCTGTGTACATCTGGCCAGGGTCCTTCTTCAGGTGTCCATGTCACTGCCTGTGGCACATGGACACTTCCTAATGGTGGCGCCTACACTTCCAGAAGCGGGATCCTCTCACACCAGCTTCAGAGGCTTGGTGGCAGGTCCTTAAAGGCATAACGAGCAAGAAAAGGTGGCCGATCCCTAGGCCGAAAAATAAGGATTGCCGACTGTGAAAGCTGTGAATTTGAGAGAGAAGACCATGGGATGGCTTAGGAAGATGAGTTTGCAAATACCAATATCAAAATGTTCTATTAAACGTCATTCACACGGTTGCAGAGGCCTGTACAGCATGAATCGTGCATGTGTTTATGTGACTGGGAGGCGCCAGGGAGTCACAGGTGTTTACGTACAGCCGCAGGCAGCAGTCTGTACAAATCTGAGTGAGGAAGAATAAGTGGCCCTGGATGCAGACAGTTTGCACCCAGGGCTGCTTATCAATTCCTGTGCAGATGTGAACACTCAAAAGTGTGTACAGACTCTTCATCTGTAAACCGGTGACTCCCCGACACCTCCCAGCTGTATAAAACGAAAACGTATTTTTCGCGCTACACAGGCCTCTGTGTCCGTGTGAACAAGGCCAAAATGTGTAAACACCTGATCAGTCGAACGATCATAATAGTTGTAGAACACAGTACTCATTGCTGTTCTACTCTGTATATGCACAGTGCCATCTGTGGACATCACTACAAGCACCACCATTACTTCTGGTCCTTATTGCTGTATGGCGCGCAGGGGACATCTTTGATTATTGGTTGCTATGGGTAATATTGACACGTTCTTTTGCAATACTCTTTATAAGCTAACCTGCAGCCTTTAAGGGCCTATTCACACCAAAGTACGCATGTTGCAATGGGTGTGGTAATGCAATTACTTAAGTGTGAATGGGGCCTTTAAAAACATACTAAACAGTGCATAGATGTAAATCAGTGGAATGGGAGATAATCAGATTTCTACTTAAAGCAGAAATAAAACACTGAATACCAATGTAAAAAAAAAAAAAAAAAGCCCCCAGGAGCTTTTAGCCACTGTGTTATAGTATGCACAGCAACATATTAGAGCATTATTGTAGTGTTACCTGCCACAGTGATCCCTTCCAGCGACTTGATGTCAGCTCTCTCCTCCCTCGCAGGTGCTTCCCTCTTCGTCCTAGTCTTCTTATAGGCTCTGATTCTTCGCCACTTGATTGGCTTGGCCCCGAAGATGTAACTCCAAAAGATACTTCATCTCAACAAGAATCTGGCTGAGCCTGTGAACTGAGCTGTGCATGCACAGCTTGGTGAACAGGAAAAATGGCTGATTGACAAGCAGAAGGCAGCCCCGATCGGATGCCCAATGTTAGTCTGTGGGCAGCAAGGTCTAAACAGATGGGTGTCCGTTCATCCCCGGTTACCCCCTACTCGGGCCAGGTCCGGAAAAACAAATGGAACAGTGTTCCGTTTCAACCGACCGGATTGGGGGTAATCTGATGTAGACTCCCCATAGACCAACACAAGGTCCAGCAGTTTTAGCAAAGGAAAATACTGGACAGACACAGATGTCACAGCGGTGACATCTGATCTGAACTGCTCCGCTCAGGTGGAGGTCCGTGACTATGGAAGTCTCTTCTGTCATAGAACCTCCTTTCAGCATAATAAGCCTGCTTGTCGGAAATGTGCTAATACAAGACCGGACTTCCACATGTTGGTCTGTATCTCAAACCAGTTTGTATTGTGTACACTCTGCAAAACACATGCCACAATTTACATTTTTGGCAGCTCACCCTCCGCTTACAAAATGATTTTATTTTGTTGTTCCTTACAGAAGCCACATTTTCTTTGACTGTACAGGAAAAACAATGCATGGCTTGCAGAAATGAAAGTACCATTTCCAGAAATACTCACCAGACATCCCTTTATTAATATTCATCTGAACTGAGGCTATAGGTCACTTCACTCTTCTAAATTGCTCTTTGCCTGTCAGTATGCGAGTCCTGTTTCAAAAAAACCTTCAGTCCTGAACGCAAACTATTTCAAGATACTGCAAGTTTAACCACCAGACATCTGTCTTATGTAACCACAATACCACATACACTATATTGCCAAAAGTATTGGGACGCCTGCCTTCACACGCACATGAACTTTAATGGGACCCCAGTCTTAGTCCGTAGGGTTCAATATTGAGTTGGCGCACCCTTTGCAGCTATAACAGCTTCAACTCTTCTGGGAAGGCGTCCTCAAGGTTTAGGAGTGTGTCTATGGCAATGTTGGACCATTTATGAGGTCAGGTACTGATGTTGGACGAGAAGGCCGGGCTCGCAGTCTCCGCTCTAATTCCTACCAAAGGTGTTCTATCGGGTTGAGGTCAGGTCTCTGTGCAGGCCAATCAAGTTCCATCACCCCAAACTCACTCATCCATGTCTTTATAGACCTTGCTTTGTGCACTGTCATGTTGGAACAGGAAGGGGCCATCCCCAAACTTCCCACAAAGTTGGGAGCATGAAATTGTCCAAAATGTCTTGGTATGCTGATGCCTTAAGAGCTCCCTTCACTGGAACTAAAGGAGCCAAGCCTAACCCCTGAGAAACAGCCCCACACCATAATCCCTCCTCCACTAAACTTTACACTTGGCACAATGCAGTCAGCCAAGTACCGTTCTCCTGGCAACCGCCAAACCCAGACACGTCCATGGGATTGCCAGACAGAGAAGCGTGATTCGTCACTCCAGAGAACAGGTCCCTAGGAGTCCAGTGGCGGTGTGCTTTACACCACTGCATCCGACGCTTTGCATTGCACTTGGTGATGTAAGGTTGGATGCAGCTGCTCGGCCATGGAAACCCATTCCATGAAGCTCTCTACGCACTATTGTTGTGCCAATCTGAAGGCCACACGTAGTTTGGAGGTCTGTTGCTATTGACTCTGCAGACAGTTGCAGCTTCTACGCACTGTGTGCTTTAGCATGCGCTGACCTCGCTCTGTCATTTTACGTGGCCTACCACTTCGTAGCTGAGTTGCTGTTATTCCCAGGTGCTTCCATTTTGTTATAATACCACTAACAAGTGACAGTGGAATATTTAGTAGCAAGGAAATGTCACGGATGGACTTATTGCACAGGTGACCACCTATCACGGTACCACGCTTGTATTCACTGAGCTCCTAAGAGCGACCCATTCTTTCACAAATGTTTGTAGAAGCGTCTGCATGCCTAGGTGCGCGATTTTATACACCTGGGGCCATGGAGATAATTGGAACACCTGAATCCTATTATTTTGAGGGGTGTCCCAATACTTTTGGCGATATAGTGTACATCTGACTGGAGGGAGATTATGTACTGGTGGCCAATCAAGACTCTGCAGTGGTTGCCAACTTGCAAGGCATGAGGGGCCTTAAATACGGCCCCTGATGTCTCCCAGCGGCCCCATACAATATTTGTTATATGTAATACTACAGAAGACTGTCATGGACTGGAGACTTACTGGATCAGGGGTGCCCACAATTTTTCATCTGGAGATCTACTTTTCAAATGATGAGCTCAATGAGATCTACCAATGAAAAAACACCTGCGTTCAGGGGCATGGCGGTGCATTGAATTCAATGGCACGTCAGCCACGCCCCCCGCCTGCAGAGCGATCGCACGCACCCGAAACACAGGCACATTAGTGCCTGCATTCCGATCTAGTGCGATCTGCAAAAATGTTGCAAGCCGGCTTGCGTTTCTGTGCGTTCCAGAGGCCGAACACTCTGGAATGCAGACTTTGTGGTGCAAACTGGCCCTCTCTTCTCTCTCCTTCCCGTCTGCGGCGTCTGACACATTCAGCCGCACTAGCACCACGGCAGAAGCTCAGGTCAGTGAGCTGGTCGCGATCTACCAGTGTTTGCTTTGCAGCTCTCTCGTCCAGTATAACAAAGTAGAAGTTGACACTGCTGTCACTCTGCCGGCTATGCAGGCATGGGTGAATCACAAGAGCGGCTGAACAGCAATACAGATATTTATGGAGAAGTAATTGTAAGGGTTAGGGTAGAGGTTTAGACAGTTATTACTTAACCCCCAAGACTACATAACACAAGTATTACAAAATTCTGAGACTAGTGGTTACTGAAAATGGAACACGTTTGAGAT
>NW_017306596.1:894003-897054 GCF_000935625.1 Nanorana parkeri | reverse complement strand
CTCTAGACCGGGGTGGGCAACTCTGGCCCTCCAGCTGTTCTGAAACTACAGGTCCCATGAGGCATTGCAAGACTGACATGTGCAGGCATGACCTCCCAGAGATAGAGGCATGTTGGGATTCGTAGTTAAAGCACAGCTGGTGGGTTGGAGTTGCCCACCCCTGCCCCATGCATACATCAGCACAGTATCTGCAATGTGTGTTTTTAATGTACACACAGAAACAGTATGACAACCTTGTTATCTCAAGAAAGTTTTCTAGAGGAGATGGAAGTACAAGATGCCTCCGGACAGTGTGATGTGTGCTGGGTAGCTCCTAGTCTGTATATGTAAACATAACCAGGATGACGGTCCATGAGACCCATGCCCTGCAATCAGTGTGATGACAGCAGTGTGCGCACCTTCGATGACACCATGGAGCATAGCTGTACACATGACCGCCGTCACTCACCTCCCCATATGCCCAACTTCAGCTGAGAGCTGTCCAAATTCACCACATAGTCCCCGAGAAAGCGGTTCAGGACGTCCACCACCACAGACTCGAACACCATGTTGTCCCCCCTGCTCCCCGGGTGTCACCCGGCTGTCCTCTCAGCTCTCAGGCTCACACAACCACATTGGCAGGAAGGCCCGCCCTGCCTCCTCATGCGCAGTACGCCCGGAGCCTCCCTCCTTCCCTGTGCTCGGCCTCCCTCCTTTGCCATGTGCAGACACAAGTTGCACTGTCACATGAAGGAAAAGGAGGAGGAGGGGACCTGCCTTCTCTCAGCGAAGTGTCACCACCTCAGGCTGGGGAGAGACCTGTTTCCTGACTTCACTGCTTCACAGACTGGAGCTGTAACTCTCTTGTGTGAGCTAAACTGTCAGCAGATCATGCACCAGGCTTCAGAGACCGTAGTGTTTTCCCTCATGACTATAGGATATTAGGGGGGAATTCATATTAAACTGGAGCAGACAGAATCTGGTGCAATTGCCCATAGCAACCAATAGGCTTCTCTCCAGTTTGTTCAGTTAGGCCTCATTCACCCGAGAAAAGGCCGGCACGTACAGTTCCGTGCTGCGTGCACGGCCGTATCGGGCAGTTCCCGGGAAGGACAGGGTGCTGCGTGTGATTAGTACGCAGCACCCTGTCCTTCTTTATGGGAAAACGCGGCCGTACGCTGCCCTACTCTCACCCGCCCTGCACGTACATGTGGATGTCCGTATTTGTACACTTACAGGATGGATCCTGTCTGCGTCCGAGCCGGGACACCCGCACCCGTACAGACCTGCACCTAGTAGTAGCGGTGACTACTTTACAACACACACAGGGACCTTGGGGACCTGGTTCCCCAAGGTCCCTGTGTGTGTTGTAAAGTAGTCACCGCCCCAAGTATGCTCCCGTGATGGACTACAATCTCAATACAAATTAGTAAACTAAACATGAGATTGTAGTCCATCACAGGAGTGAGCTTGGAAAGGTGACTACTTTACAACACACACAGAGACCATGGGGAACAAAAGTAGCCCCCCTCCAGAAGGAAGGACGGTGTCAGCACCAATTCAGAGATGATTTGAGGATCTACAGCCGATTGATACACAAATAACATACATTTGTGTTAAAGTGACACTGACACTAAACTCGGGAGTTGAACCTTAAAATGCATTCAAGTATCCTAACTATTAACAAAAATGTATCTTATTTGTGTATCACTCAGCTGTAGATCCTCCAATCATCTCTGAATTGGTCCCGACACTGTCCTTCCTTCTGGAGGGTGGCTACTTTTTGGTCCCTGGATCACAGAAATAAAGCCGGTCCGCGTTCTGGGGAGTGTTGGTGCATGCACTATTTTTTTCCTATCACACTGCACCAGAACGGAGGGCATTCCTGTACCTGACATTCTGGTGCGGGTGATCGCACTGTGGGCGGGGGGCATGTCTGCGGTGCCATTGACATGAATGGCACCAACACGCCCCCTCCCGCCTCAGAACGCGGCCCGGATTGATTTATGCGATCGGGCCTCGAACCATGCCAGAATGCACTGGATATGGTGTGACTGGGCCCTTAGGCCCTTAATAAATAGCATTGTAGTCAATGGTATCGTTCCCACCTGTCCGTATTTCCGCCCGTCCCGAACGCACTACAAAACGGGCCACGCATGAAAAGGTCCCGGAGCGTTTTTGCTGCGTATTGGTCCGTTTTGTAGGGAGTTTTCCATTTGGATACTGCCAAGTAGCCTTTGGAATCGCGCGACGGTCGCGCGACTTTTTTACCGCGCATCGCGGTAAAAAAACCGCGTGACGGTCGCGCGACAGACGCGCATATTACAATACGCATAGGTGTGAATGGGGCCTTAGAGATGATTTGAGAATCTACAGCTGCGTGATACACAAATAAGATACATTTCTGTTATTAGTTAAGGTTCTTGAATGTATTTTTAAGATTCAATTCCTGAATTTAGTGTCATTTTAACCACTTCCTATCTGGAGCAATTTCTTAAATGTTTGCACAAACGTGATAAAATCTGAACTTTTGGCTAAGAAACAGCTTTAAACCCCCAAACATTTATATATTTTCTGAAAGCAGAGGTCCTGTACAATAAAAAAAAAATGGCATTTGCAATTTTTTATGTTGCACAAATATTTATCAAGCCAGTATTTTTAGTTTAAAATACACTAAAATGAAATTTAGTGCACAGAAACAGAATAAAATACAAAAGGGTAAAATATAAAAGACGGGGTCACACCGGGTAAATAGATACCAAGCATGTCAAGCCTTAAAATTGTGTGTACCTGTGAAATGGTAAAAACTACAATACCCAAAAGTTCCCATAGGTGATGCTTTAAAAGCTTTTACTGCTCATCAATCTAGTATTTACAGTGATTGATGACCCAAGAATTATTTCTCTCCCCCCAACATTCGCAGTGATATATAACGTGTGGTGCAATCGTCGTTTTCGCACATATGTGCACCTAACACGTGTGTGGGCTTGTATGTGTGTGTACATGGGGATGTCCATATTATGAGGCAGCCCGTGCAGGTTGCCTCAGATGGCATTTCATTGCTAAGAGCTG
>NW_017306596.1:870985-893685 GCF_000935625.1 Nanorana parkeri | reverse complement strand
GGGGGGGGTTGTGGGGGCGCCGGAGAAAGCCAGAACGCTGTGAGAGGCTCTGTCTTATGTCCCAGTCATAGACTGACATATATAAAGCTGCACTCCTTTTTTTATTTGTCACTTTATGTTGCTTGAGAAAGGGACCCTGCGAGGCCCCAGAATGCCTGCATATATGTCTGTACTTCAGACCTCAGATCAGTCCCAATTTATGTGCCTTCAGACCTCATATAACCCCCAATTGCTGCACTTTCAGACCTCAGATCAGTCCTGATAAATACACCTTCAGACCTCAGATTAGTCTCAATCCCTATACCTTCAGATCTTAGATCAGTCCTAATAACTACACCTTTAGACCTCAGATCAATCCCAATTCCTCAGCCCTAGTTTATGCACCTTGAGACATCAGATCAGTCCCAATTCATGTTCCTCCAGACTTAATATCACCCCCATAATGTCAGGTTTTCAGATTTGAACTGTTGTGTGGCCATGTAGCCCGTTCGTTTTGATTGTACTCTCTGTATCCCACCTTTTTGTTCATAAATAAAGAATTAAAAAAAAAAATATCACCCCCAATTCCTGCACCTTCAGACCACAGATCAGTCCCAATAACTACACTTTTAGACCTCAGATCAGTCCCAATCCCTTTACCTTCAGTCCTCAGATCAGTCCAAATGTATGTGTCTTTAGACCTTATTTCACCCCCAATTCCTGCACCTTCAGACCTCAGATCAGTCCCAATTCCTATACCTTCAGATCTCAGACCAGTCGTAATAACTACACTTTTAGACCTCAGATCAGTCCCAATCCCTATACCTTCAGTCCTCAGATCAGTCCAAATGTATGTGTCTTTAGACCTTATTTCACCCCCAATTCCTGCACCTTCAGACCTCAGATCAGTCCCAATTCCTATACCTTCAGATCTCAGACCAGTCGTAATAACTACACTTTCAGACCTCAGATCAGTCCCAATCCCTATACCTTCAGACCTCAGATCAGTCCCAATTTATTTGTCTTTAGACCTTATTTCACCCCCAATTCCTGCACCTTCAGACCGCAAATCAGTCCCAATTCCTATACCTTCAGATCTCAGATCAGTCCTAATAACTACACCTTCAGACCTCAGATCAGCCTCATTTGCTACATCTTCAGACCTCAGATCAGTCCCAATTTATGTGCCTTTAGACCTTATTTCACCCCCAATTTCCTGCACCTTCAGACCTCAAGATCAGCCCTAACTGATGCACCTTCAGATCTCAGACCAGCCCCAATTCCTACACCTTCAGATCTCGAATTAATCCTAATTTATGTGCTTTCAGACCCCAGATCAGTCCCAGTTCATTTGCCTTCAGACCTTAGATCACCTCCAAGTCCTGCACAATCCAATTAGCATAGTGTAGGTACTATCTTAGAATAGTCAGCCTTATTATGGCAGGCTGGCTGGTAATCTTTTGGCCAAAAGCTGAATTGGAGAAAGAATCAGATCTCTCCAGGGGGTTTACTGTATTTGTTGGCAAATTGATTAAAACAAATTTATTACACACATACAGGCATACATTTAAATACAATGTAAACACAATGTAAAGAAAAAGTAGCTATATTTTGGTTTGATTTTATTTTCATGACTCATTTATTTTATATAGGTTTTTGCCTGGAGGTTACAATTTATAGTCAGGTACAGTGGTGTAACAATCACCATAGCGACCCAGGCGGCCGCTATGGGGCCCGGCCAGATGCCGTGCGGGCCACACGGGTCGCTATGGGATCCTCTGCTGGTGGCTTTCACTGGCGGCTGAAGACAAACATGCCACTGTTCAGATCACAGACAGTAATCTGTGCAGCAGCGCAGTGGAGGAGGAGGCAGAGACCGTGGTCGGCAGCAGGGGAGGAGGCGTCGCCCAGTGACAAAGAAGGAGGCGGGGACGGTAATGGAGGAGGAGACGGGGCCCATAAGCGACCGTGGACGAAGAGGAGGCAGACAGGTAAGGAGTGCGACCAGCCCACCTTGCAGAGAGTGGGCTCTGCAAGGGGTATAACTAGAAATCACGGGGCCCCATACAAAATTTTGCTATGGGGCCCTGTGATTTCTAGTTACGCCCCTGGTCAAGTAGTTAGTGAAGATGCCACTTTCTATTGGTGGTCAATGTCAGTGAAAATGCCTGCTTTACCCCGCTATCCATCCAATTGTACACACAGCGATACCATTTCATGAATATAGCAGGTTTTACACTTGGTGTGCAGTTTTACAGATTGGGAAATTGGACACAATGAAGCGTAATACAAGAACTATAGACAACCTGGAAATATACTCCTCTGGGTGCAACACTTTTTAATATGTTTGCAACGATTATATGGCAATATGGTGTAACTGAACACATTGTGGCATCAGGCACCCCCTACAGTGGCTGCCCAAAAACAAGAAGGCAGGTGCTGGAAAACATTGCAGAATTAAAATATGTGAGCATATTAGAAAGAAGAAAAGAGAATGATGCCATATTTTACAGAGATGCCTTGATGTGGTGGTGTAGATGCACACATCTTTGCAAGTTAATCTAGTTGATACTTTTTTTTAATTCTAAATGTTAGTAACAATTTATAGTTAGATCTTCTGCACAAGCTAGATGGATTGTTAGACTGCTGCTTCTTCATTAGCAGATTCATGATGAAATCATTGTTTGTAATGTTTGCATTTATTTTACTCAGCTAGTTATACATTCAAATCCTGGGTTTCAGTGCTGTGGAGGATTCTAGTAAAACATGTCAAAAACCTCTAGGCTAACACTAGTGGTGAGGTATCATTGCAAGGGTTAGAACCACTGCCATATTTTATTGCCATCTGCGTCAGCATTAGGGGGATTTATATGTGTCTTAGTATCAGATATAACAGAAAATTAGGAATACTGTACATTTATTTTCATGCTGTCTCTGTCTCCATAGAGGACATTTTTCTTTTCTTTCATTTCTGACTTGACACCAATTACCTCTCTCTGATAGAAAATGTGTTTTTTGTGCTGCTATGTCCCTGTTGGGGGTGGGGGGAAATCCCCTCACTTCCTGCTTTGTTCAAACACACAGGAGAAATCTCCCAATTTGTGACAGAAACAGCAATAAAATGTATACTTACCAACTGTCCCGGATTTTCCAATACAGTGACATTTCATGTCCCAAGCTGTGTCCCGGGATTAAGGCCACAGGTATACTGCTTGCTGTAAGAGTGAACCAGGCATGTTTTCTGGCTGCTTGGCTCTCCAGGCAGTGAGTGAGAGCGGAAGCTACACTTCTCTGGTGGTACAACATTTGTGTATATGTGGCAGCTGATCTCCAACACACAGGTCCTCCTATGTTTGGACATGGAGACCTGAGATGTAATATTCTTACATATCACTTACATATCTGATAACCCCTAAATTATTATGTGTCATGATATTAGCTTCTGACATACACCAAACAACCATTTTGTGGGTTAGGGCTGTCACAGAAGGGTTAATTTTGCCTTTAAGCCTCTGGACCTCCTAAATGACTCGTGTTTAGCATGTACAGATTTCATTTTAAGAGATGCCGCTATATATTTATTAACAACGTAGCAACCCCAGGTCTGGAGTTATGGATGTTGAGTTATATAGTAGTTATACGTTTATTGCCCCAAGTTCAGCTGGAGGCCAATCATGTTGTTATCAGTTGCCCGACCCTCTTGTGTTTAACTAGATCTGTAAAGTGTTAATTGATTGGTGATCTGCAATTTTGCTTGGTTGACTCTTCATTAGAGTTTTATAAGAGCCCTCATAAACGGCTAGGCCAAATATAAGCAAGTGGAACATTTAGTGGGTTATTGGAAAAGCTAGAGATAGCAAGGGGCAGATTAGCATATATCTGTTTGCTATGGAGTGTTGAGATGGCCTAACAAAATGTGACCCATCGGTGTCAGGGCAGCCTGTTGTGATTCGAACTAGATGTGATGAGTTTCAGCAAAATAAGGCAAAAATTGAATGCTCAAATTAATATTCAGGTGCTACAACCTCATTACTGTCACAGAGGGCACCAAGTCATCCCAGGACAATGTCACCTGAACAACCTATAAAACTGGAGGATGGAGACAGTTTCACAAAACCTGTACACTCCGAGAAAAGTGAGTGTAACAATAGTGTTTGTGACAGTCACAATGTGGAATGATTCTCCCATCTGAGGTACGTGAGACAGTCTATTTGACTCTTTCTCACCCATAGGAGGGCATCTGCTTAATGACTAAGTACACTTTCCATCCATTTTAAACAGCTCTAACTATGTCATCTGATTTGTATAGAGTTTTTAGTGTCAGAGACCACCAAAGGTACCTTGATGCAGAGATATGCTTTGAACATTCCTCTTTCAATACCTATCACTTTTCCATACATGTGGCAAACTGGCTCCGCTGAAAATTCACTGGAGATCATAAAGGCCCATTCACACTGATGTATTGTAGTGTATGAGACGAAACCAGGCATTGGGGAGGGGGTTGCTTAAAGTTTATGTGGAGACTGAGTTGGGGGGGATGAAGTATATTGGAAAAAATAGAGGAGAGGGGGGATGAGAGACACACAGAGTGTAGCGCTGTCTCTGGCTGGTGTCTGAGCGGAAATTTCCCGCGTGGGGGGCGTGTCTGAGCGGACGTCTAAAGACGCCCGCTCAGATCTAGAGAGCTCCGGCCGTAGTTTTTCTACTACGGCCGGCCCGGAGGCAGTTAAACTAACACGACATAAAGCTTACCTTTACCTACAGTGTCACAAAAAAGTAGGAACCTCTTGCTATTGTACGATCCTGCTACTGATCCAATATCTACACATTATCAATACACCGGCTTGGGTGGCCAGCATTGGTGTCTGGACCTGGCCTTCCCAACTTATTGCCCAGGCTTCCTACACTTCATTGTGCTTTATTGGGGCGTGTAAACAACACAATCTCCCCTTGTCTATGCACAGAATGCCTTTCATTCTGTGAAAAGATTACAAAGTATTTGGGAGTAGACAAGGGTAAACAATAGGATCTATTGGGTATAGATGGGAAAAGAGATGAGTAAACAACTGGATCTATTATTGTATGAGATCTGGAATTATCAGTTGCAGCACCGGAAGAAGAGCACTGCGGGTATTATCTGGGATTAATTAATCCAAGATTTGTACAGTAATCAGCAGCCATCCAGCAAAGTATTGTGCACCTAGAGCTAGGGGTGCCTAAGGGCAGCCATCAGAAATTTTGGGGCCCCTTACACGGCTTTAGGCCGGGGGCCCCCCCGCGCCGCTGGACGCAGGGCTTAGTGACGCGCTGGACGCAGGGCTTAGGGATTTGCTGGACGCAGGGCTTAGTGACACGCTGGACACAGGACCCACTTGAGAGTGACCCTGCAGAGCCCACCATAGATGCTGCACAGCCCATCTGAGACTGTCTATGGTGGGCTCTGAAGGGGTCTCGGGTGGGCTGGTCAGGGCTGCATCCCTCCCTTCCCTCCTTTCCTTCCTTCCTAGCTCCTCTTACCTGCACACATGGCCTCGTCTGCCGCTGGACTGGCCAGAAGTGACGTCACTTCCGGCCAGTACGACATCAGACGAGCAGCGTTGCTGATGAGGCCCTAGCTTGTCTCAAAGCCGCTGGAACGGCAATGCTGGGGCCCTGCGCTGCTAGGGCCAGGCCTCCTCGCCCTTCACCGTCGGCCCATAGTCATGTAAGGGACCCGGGCGGGCCCCCCAGGCTGCCAGGGCCCCTTACATGAGTATCAGCCGTACCCCCCTGATGGCTGCCCTGGGTGCCTTTAAAATTCCAATATAAGCCGGTTCATGCCACAGAAGTGGTTTACATTAAGAGTGACATCATGTCTGGGTGGGTTGTCACATGCGTGTGCACTCTGCACTCTCTTTCTTGCCATTCAGTGCGGAGGAAGCATTTCCTTGCTGCTGCAGCATTGCAATACATTGCAGAACTCCAATCTTTGGTCCATTTACTCAGCCCACCTACAGTGAATGTGGTCAGCTCCAGCTCCGATCCGCATCTGGTGCCAGCAGTTGGGTTTTATGAGTACCTAAGGCCTTGCCTCATACCCTGACCTTTAAGTTGCTGTCAGGGTTTTTTACCCTTCCTCGTCCAGTTGCTTGAAGCAAGGCTTGTGTAGTGTTTCTGGCACCGTTGTTCCTGGGAATTTCCTGTCTCAGAATGATGATGCAAATGCCAGCTCACTATTTAACCATCTGCTTGTCCATTCAGTCTCCGCCCCTTCTGATTAACCAAGCGCGCTGCTGTTGTTCCTGATTTCTGTGTATGACCCTGGCTCTGGATGACTGACCTCCTGGTTCCTGACTCCGGCTTTGTTTCCATTTATACTGCTCTCTGTGTTCCCTGACCTGCTTTGGCTGACTACCCTCTTTGGCTCCTGACCTCTAGCTTGGCACTGACAATGTCCTGGACTTTCTCCAATGTTTTTGCATTTATGTTTATTGTTGTTTTCAATAAACTCCTTTTATATTTTTAACCTGCACTTTAAGTTTCTGTCTGGTTTCTTGATGCATTGACAACGTTGCCAATTTTAATATTAAGGTTCTTGTCACGGTGTCTGCTGTGTTCATACTCTCCTAAATGTATAAATTATATTTTTCTAATCATTAAAGTAAGCCATTTGGCTGATTAATTATCTAATTTTGGTTGGAGTATAACTTCTTTTTCCACCTCACTGCTTCTTACAGAGGTAGTATTTCTACATATATGCTTATAGGTTATCAACCATATCGGCTGATGTGTAATTGTTACACACTATTGTGGTATCATTTTATCTTATATACTTTCCTGACAGTTGCCTTACTGCCACATGGTCTCAACATATCTGATTTTGGCACAGGGAGGACAATTCAGTTCTTCTAGTTGTCCCCAGCTCGCACTCTACTAATGGCTCAAGTGGCAAGTGGTACTTGCAGCCCTACTAATGTGGCAAACCTCTGCAGCCTGACATCATACTGTTCCTAGAGTCTATCCCATCATTCCTAGCTCCATCAGATGTGGGCGGCACCTCAGCTCTTTTCCTAGAGGTTTTTACCACAGTCATGCATGACATTCCGGCCCAAATCACCAAGTTATTTGCTGACTTTGAATGCAGAGGCCACAAGCATGCTCCTGTGCATTCCCTGCAGATTCTGTATCTGATATCCCCATGGCCTTTGAGCCTTTGGCCACTGAGACTGTCTAATTCTAAATTGTAGATTGCAGTCTTCTGCCATTACTCTCAAATTGAAAGAGACCACAAAGACTTTCCTAATGCTCCTGCTGTTTCAAGTTTTCCTTTATAGAGATTGGAAAGTTTTTCTCCCCCCAAGCACTTATTATCATTGTACCCATTTGAAGAGGACATTGTTAAGAAGTGATCTGACAGTATCCTGTCTTAACATAGTGACTCCCATTCTGGTGGAGGACACACCTGTCTTTTAAGGCTCAACTGATAAGTGGTTAGAAGCCCTCTCTAGAGCTCTGTTTTCGCTGGCAGGTCCTGCTCTGAACCCTTTTTTTAGCTGTGACTTTGCTCTGCCAAACTCTGGCTGACTGGTGAAAGTGTATTAAAATAGATCAGGTCACTACTGTGGTTAATCCCTTGATCATGGAATGTTTGGTGTAGCTTTTAGCTGCAGCTATGTCTCCTGTGGAGGACACATAGGTTAAAGTGTTGGACTGCAGAACCCACATTTAGGCGGTGCTTGCTTAGCATTGCTTTCAAGGGACAGTGTCTGCTCAGATTTACTCTGAATATCATTATCAAGGGCACTACTGGTGGCAAGAGCACCCATCTCCCTCAGCCCTTGACACAGTCTGGAAGGGCTCATCCATTGCTGGAGGTTAAGAAGAGTCCTTTTTCACTAAGAAGTTACAACTCCAAACTAAAGCTTGGCTCCCAGTCCACCCAAAAGGCCTGGAGCTCAAACTCCTGAGCAAGAAGTTGCACCCCCACGTTCCAAAGTGGTTAAGTGGTTAGAAGCCCTCTCTAGAGCTCTGTGTCACAGCAGAGACACAATACTCCAGGTAGCCCTCTTGTTTATTCTGGATCAAGGTGTTATTGCTCCAATTTCTATGGCAGAATGGTTTCAGGTGCTTTACTCCAATCTGTTCACAAAGTCATCGTCTTCCTTCACCCAGTAGACTTTCTGGCTTCTGTGCATATGAAAGACACGGGTAAAATATACCAGGGACACTGACTTTAACTTTTTAGGTAACTCTGCAGTTTCTTCAGTTCTGAAGGATCTGAGACCTAAACTTAGAACACAGGATTTATTATCAGATGACAATAAACAGATATCCCATTGCACACCAGACCTGAATCCATCTCTAGTATGTAGAAGGGTGCTGGAAAGAATTGCGGTTGGCGCCGCACAAATTCAAATGTAGAAGAGGTAGTCACCCCTACACAAAGGTCCAATGCATCAATACGTCCTTTTATTGACGGCAGATACACATGGCATCACAAGCAACATTTTGGAACCTACCAAGGTCCCTTCATCAAGCCAACAACATAGTGACATAGGGCCTGTTGAGGGAACAGTTGGCAAAGGCTGTGTTGGACAAAGTAGCCTTTGACTGTCCAGACATTGTTTGAATGGCTCCGGAGCCTTTAGAAATCAGAACTTGGAGTACTAGTCCCAGACACAGCTCAAGCCTAAGTCTTTCTTCCCCATGAGAAACCTCAAGCTGTCCACTCCCAAGATTGTACTCTTCCCTCCAGAAGTTTATCAGCTCTTTGCTTTCACATGAGAGTCTGTAGTCTGATGGTTGACTCCTGCAAGGCAGTGCAATTTGCCCAGTTCCCAGACTCCTACAACATAGGGACCGGTCGTGGGACGAATCAGTCCATTCCTGGAGTGAAAGTTTCCTTTGGCACTAGGGATTTGGTTGTCCCTGGCATGGAGTTCTGGACACCATGTTGGTGCAGGGGACTTGGACGTTGGGGAACTGCATCTCCTAATCAGCATCCTGGAGCTTCAGGCAATTTGGCTGTCTCTACAGTGGTGGACTATCCTGCTCAAGGCTCATCTGATTCAGTTCAGTCAGACAATGCCACAGCAGTTGTATACATCAACCATTAGGGAGGAATCAGAATTATAACTGCAGCAAGAGAGGTGAAGCAAATCCTGTCATTGGCAGAACTTCACATCCTAAGCTTGTCTGCTGTTTACATTCCAGGTGTGGAAAGTTGGCAGGCAGACTTCCACAGCCGGCAGCATCTGGATGCATGAGAGTCGTCTCTGCACTTGGAGGTGCTCCAGGACCTATGTCACAGATGGGAGGTGCTGGATGTGGACTTCCGGGCCCTTAGATTTAACAACAAACTGAACAGGTCTGTCTCCATATACAGGTATTTTCTAAAAGAAGCAGTGGATTCTCCACTGGATCAGTACACCATGATCTATTAATTTATTCCCTTGAAACTTCTACTTCATCTGCTTTGCAGGATCTAGATAGAGGGCTTTTCAGTTATCCTCCTTATTGCTCCAGATTGGCCCAGGTGAATGTTGTACTCCAACCTGTTAAGACTCATAGCAGAAACTCTATGAGCCCTTCCAGATTGTCCAGATATTCTTTCCCAAGGCCCAATCTTCCATCTACCATGTTGAATTTAATGGGGGACAGGGAAACAGTAAGAACTGGTACATAACTTTAAAAAAAACTCAATTGTGGCATTTAATGAAACCTTGAATCTAGTCCTGAGAATTTTCAATTTTATTTTTAACCCCAGTTTTGTTTTGGTTTACTTATCAACTTGTAGGGACTCAAACATGAGGGGTACACATGTGAATGAATTTACTAGGCCAAACTTCATTTTGTCCTGTGTGTAGTCTCTGGGTCTAATAATTAGCTTCACTTTTACTCTACATGACTAATTTTCTGATAACTAGGGAAATTTGTATGTATTAATTAAATGAAAGTTTCAAAAAGTGAATTTCTTTATTTTACATATGTTGTTTTTCTAAAATATATTTTAACTGTATTATTGTGTTTTTATTTTTAAATAAGAAAAATATATACAATGTTTAAATTACAGTATAATGAATATGTCTTACATTATGTAAGATGTCAGTACTATTTTTTCCTAAAAGATTTAGCTCCCTCTAGTGTATTTTTCAAGATATTCTGCTACATGTTATAATTGTTGTAGTTGTCTGATTTATTTCAAGTTAGCAGTGATGTTTAAATGTTTGTGGTATTTTGATAACCAATCATTTAGTTTGCTAAAAATAGTTTTTTGGGATTTGGAATATTATTATTATGATTATACAATACAGGATTTATATAGCGCCAACAGTTTGTGCAGCTCTTTCCAATATAAGGAAGACATTACAATCACAATACAATTCAAGACAAGATGGTAAGGAGGGCCCTGCCTGTGAGGGCTTACAATCTAAAAGGGAGGGGCAAGTGATACATGAGGAGGTAGCTGTGTGGGGATGAATTGTTTGAATATATCGTTTTATCAGTATCTTCTTGGTAAGTTGGTATGTATTTTTCTCTGTTGGCATGCACGGATTGAAAACAGGATGTAATATTGCATCCCCCCATGCGATGCTCTGGGTACCCTTTTATCTCAGCGACTGGGCAGTCGCCTTAAGCTCTCTCCACTAGGGATTCTGTCAGGGTGGTGGTTGGTTCAGTATCTTTATATGACCTTTTTTCAACTTGTAGGGTTGTGTACTAGGATTAGGAGTAGAGTGTTAATAGGTTAATAATGTTAATAATTAAAGATAGGGTTAGAGCTATTGTTAGGTGAGGGTAAGGGCTAGTCTTTGAACTAGGTACAGCCCAGAGTTACGGCCTTAGTTGAACTAAGGAAAACTGGAAACATATATATTTAAATATAGTAGACGCAAACCCTATCTGTTCTTTAAAGAAATGCCCCATTTCATGTTAATGTCATAGGGATTATCCAAGATATTGAGATGTAAGCCATGACTGTGTGCTGTCCAAGGAAACTGATTTGACATTTTTCTGTGACAATCCTCTGGACTAAGGTGAAAAGATGACATGGTTGATATTTCATAAATATGTCAATTATAACCACATTTTCTATTGACAAGCAACGAGTTTGCTCAGTTATACCTAGCATGTAATATAAAAAGCACATGAATGTTCTAAGCAACAGAAAATATGATTGGCACACATTTAACTTTTTACACAGACTCAAACAAACACACACACATATACAGCATATATATACAAATGTCTTATGTTCAGGATCTTTTTTTGGTTGCGGGGGGTAATTAGTATACAGGGATCCCAACCTGAAATTAGTCACTTCAGGGAGGTGCCCTTCTCATTTCAGGGAGGTGCCCTCTGTCAACCCCCCCCCCCCTCCTCTCCACAGGGGGGTGCAACCACAAGGAAGAGAGCACCCCCCTAAAATGATGGCAGATAGCAATGAAGCTAATGCTTCCTTTGCTATCTGCTCTTATTTTTTAATGTTCTGGTGCACCCACCCTCTGCTGCTGTCAGTCGGACCTGATGGAGAACTTCAGATCCACCTCTGCTGATTGAAAGCAGCAGAGGGTGGGTGCAATAGCTAATCTGCTATTGGCTATTGCACATTGAAATAGCCAATAGCAACCTAGCTATTAGTTCCCATGGCGTTTGTTTTCTCACTGACGGTGGCCGCCGGCTCCGATGTCAGGGGGGGAAAAAACAACAGGCAGCATGGAAAGGTTTACTCTGCTAGATCGAGCAGGGTAAACCTTTCCGGGAGGAAGTGTTTCTCTACCGGGTGTCCGGGAGCAGCTATCTAACAGCGGGAACATCTGGGAGAGTTGAGATGTCTGAGTATATCTCATATAGTTCAATATTTGCTGTGGTGAGAAAGTTAACCTTGATACTGTTTCATCTCATTTTTGTCTAATTTTTCTGCATACTCACTCATTCCATTTTCTCCTCTCCATTAGCTTTTGCATTATTATTTCCCTTTTTAATTCATTTTTCTTAAATCTCTAAAGTATAACTGCAGTCTGGCACATTGCAGTCCTGAAGTGGTTAAAGTGGAGTTTTCCTTTAAAGTAGATCTAAACTGTAACTGAATGCCATTCTACTCCCTGTGCAAAACGGGCCTAATTTCCAAAATATATATTGCTCTGCTTACCCGCTCTCATAATCCATTTGCTATTATCAAATAAAGGTAGATGGACACAAGACTTAGGCCAACTTATGGACAGGGAGTGGCTTTAAGAAGTACTCCAGGCAGAATAAAACATAACCCTTGTAGGACTACTGCTAGACCGGTTCCTGCAGCCTCCTTCCCCCTTTGCTGTGGAGATGGAATGTCCCTCAGTGTATGTGCTGCCACATCCAGTGTCATTTTTATTATTTCTGCTGTTTCAGTTACACTGCATATCTATATCACTGCTTTTCATTGTGTTATGCTGTATTTCTACCTACTAGTGTAAGATTAGCATTGTTACAGCCTAATCTGTGTGTAACTTGGTATTTTCCCTTCACCCCTTGCTGTTTTCTGTACATTGGTACAGTCTTCTACTAAAACTTTCCCAGTCATTCCTTTCTTCTTCCTCTTTTTGCATCAACCCTCACTGAGGTAAGAGGGTCTCTGTTAACCTGTTAATGGCAAAGATAGCAATGTCTTTTCACTCTAAGAATGACATGGAATCACATCCTATGTATTGAGAAGGCAAATAAACTGCATTGAATTCTTCTCTGAGTCTTCTAAGCGATTGAACACTATCTGTGAATATCACCAAGTCAGTAGGTTGTCATACTAGCCGTACAGATGAGTCTCAGGAAGGTATGCCAAATAAATAAAGCTGTGGTTGTAACAGAATAGTGTCCTCACATCTAATACACTGTATTAGACATGATAACTCATGGATCCTTAGCAGCCAGGTGGGACCGAGGTTCGGGTAAGTATATATTTGTTATTTTAGACCCTAGTCCAAAACAAGGTCTTAACCCTTGCAATGCGGGGGTAGCCCCACTGTAAGGGTTACATTTTATTCTGCTACAAGTTCTTCTTTAGGGGTGTTCTTCAGAGTGCTTCATAGGTCAATATCTCCCTTCCAGAGGCTTCCACAGCTTTTTCTCCTGCATAGAGTTTACATGACCCCTGCAGCATGTTCTGCTATTCTTTTAGAGACTCCCTGCTGTGTCCATGGTGTACCTCTGGACAAGGGCATCTTATTCACATGTTTTGTAAATGCCGCACTCTAGTACAATACTGTCAAGATGCCTACACCACCATCAGTCAAGTATTTCACGTACAATGTCCCCCTCATCCAAAAGATAGGTCTTTTGGGAATTTTGGAACTCCCCTGTGATGAGCCTCACCTAGAAATAGCAGTGGCCAGAACCCTATATTTGGCCCGGAAAACCATATCACAGCACTCACTCACACAGGAATCTCACGAAAAAATCTGAGATTCGGAGTGGATGGTCACGGCGCCCTTGTTGCCATAGCGCCCTGTGCGGCCGCACTGCTCGCACACCCCCAAGGCCAGCCCTGGTTAGATGACCCCACTCTTGCACCAACAGTGCAGTAATGAACAGATTCTTAGGAGGTTATAGGCCTCTGGATGGCTGGTCTGACCCTCCTCGCCTTCTCTTTACAGCACCTCTGCCACCCATGATTGATTAAACAACAATTACAGCACAGTTCATATGTCATTACAAATAAGATATCTAATTGTTTAATTATTTCTATTCATGACTTTTCTAATGTATTTGCATTGCACCATACGCTGTACTTTATGGCTCAAATGGAAGTCCATACAAGATATGTTTGTAATTCATAGCCTGTGTACCAGACTTTTACTTCATTAGACAGTGTAAGCCTTGTTGTTTTGTTCTGTTCTTTATTTGTTTTTCCTTTTTCTGTAAGAACAAAAATGTGGAAATTGAAGAACATTGTTCTTCTCCAAAAGAAAACGACTTGATGCAAAAAGTATGGTATGGTGTTGTCACTATTAGCAAACTGGTCATGATCAATGATTTGCTGCTGACGTTGGAGCAATTGAATGTAGACATGAAGTGATTGAAATAGGTTGGGGGAGATCACAAGCCCTGTAATGCAAAAAAGAATGACGCATTGATCGTGCGTCCAGAGATAGTGATTGATTCCTAAATGCATGTAATCATATCACATACAATTACATGCAGTGTGCCAGAGTTCTGCTGCTTTCAAATGCAGCCGCTATCACCTGCTCACTAACTTGAACGGGTGACAGCGGATGCTCGTAGTGCAGAAATTGCAAGCTCCTGTCGCAGGAATCCCTAATCACACCTAAAATATAGGTATGAATGTAACCTAAAGTAGAGGTGAAGCCAAAAAACATTTGTATAATAATTTTTTGGTTGAATGGGGGAAAGTTATAGTGCTTTTCAACTTTTTTTTTTTTGGCCATCCCATCGGGGAGATTTCTCTTCACTTTAGTCTTTATTCACAAATAAAGACTTATTCATAAAAGTGTGAAGAGTTTGGAGAAGTCAGGAGAAGTGAACAATCTAGGACAACATTGCTGAACTGGAAAGTGAGCTGAATTGAAGAATGTTTCCAAATCAGCTATGTTGTCCTAGATTGTTCCCTTCTCCTGCCTTCTACAAACTCTTCACCCTTTTGTGAATAACCCTGTAGATGTTTCATCAGCTTCCTGTGCTACAGCGCTCTGCTGGAATGAGGTTTAGCCTGAAGCAAATATTTTTACATATCTATTTTTTTTCTTTACAAAATGTACGACATACTACATTGTATGGATACTATTCAAAACAAATTTTTTGTGGAACCGGAGCAAAACAATATGCTTAGCCCCTAAAAAATAATCCCAAGCCAAAGTGCAAGGTGCATCCAGATCTGGGATTACTTTCAGCCATCCAAGGCCTTGCCTAGTGCACCATTTTATTTCTAATAATCATTGCTCGCTTTCTCCTAAAGAGCTTCAAACATTTACTTACATGTAGCTGTCAGTTTCTGGTGCTTTTATTATTTATACTAATTGGAAAGAAGCCACTTGTACAGATACCTTCACAATAGTATGACTAAACAAATCAGAGCTCCAGGAGCTGTCAGATTGATTAATTGTATATTATGTTTATCCTCCTGCAGCAGATCCTCTGGTTGTACTTCTGTTTTTCAATAACTTCTAGAAAGGAATTGGATTTAATAAGTAAGATGCCTAAAGTCCAGGAGCTGGTACACACTTGTGCCAAAAGGTGGTACATAGTGTTCATTTCAAACGTAATGGCTCTTTTAGTGAATTAAACTAAATTAGTGAATACATATGAATAGCTAGTTTGGTACACCTCCTCTTGAGAGGGTGCAGAATGCCTCCCTAAATGCATACCTTCCATCTGACGCTCATTTGGAGGCACTGTCCCTCATTTAAAGGCCAAATCCCTCTGTCCATCTTTCCCTCTCAGTCGTCCCTTTTTTGGTCTGATAAACAGATGTCTATGAAAATGTAATATGGTGAAAAACAAGTTTGCGGGTATGTTAGTAGTGTGAGAGGGTAACATTTCAGTCTCAGGATCTGGTCCTTGGTGTATGGTGAGGTGAAATCAATTGTAGCACAGAAAGTTTAGGGGTGAATGATACTCAAAAAAAATTATACACAGAAAAATAACACAGGTATTCTAAAGTAGCAGTAGTAGCAATAAGGCCCTTTAAGAGTAAATACATACTTATTCTTAAAGGGGTTCTAAACCCTCCGTTTTTTTTGCCTATATCTACTGTATAACCCTTGTCTAGCCTTGCTAGCCTGCTTTTACAGGCTGTCAGAGGAACAACCAATAAGGTGAAATCCCCAACTGGGGTCACAGATATCAATTTGACAGAAATATTTATTATACAGATTTGTTTTTTTGGTGCCAAACCTATTAAGTCAAAACATCACTGTGGACATTGCCCTTTTTTCTTTTTTTCTGCTGGTACTTGCTGAAAACAAAAGGTAAAGTACCAATTATTATATACTTATTCATGAAATGTAAAATATTGGACTGATGCATCATTCACAAATTAGGAAACCAAGAAATTATTTTTATTTTTGATGTTCATTGCTGTAAGTCCCAAAGTCATTAAAATTATAGCTATTTTCCAGGCACATGTACTTTATGTATATCCATCTCAAATGTTTTTAATTTTTTTTGTATAGAATGAGGAAGGGTGTAACCCTGTTTTTGCTTCTACCCAGGGCAACGTTAGAAAGATTTGACAGGGGGTTAACCAGGGCCTTGTCTCTGCAGTGGCCTTCTTCCGCCTCGCGCTTCTTCTTCTGTCCCACTTCCTAAGCACCTCCCAAAACTGCCCTGCCTCCCAAGCACTGCCCTTACACATCCTTTTTTAAAGCGCAAGGAACCAAATACTCACACTTCCTGCCACTTACTAAGTGGCAGGAAGTGTGAGTGGAGAGAAGAGCAATGGAAAAGAGCACAGCAGACTTTCTATAGGGATTATGGTAGTAAGACTTTAGTTTAAAAACATAAATAAATGTAGCTTTGGAGAATGTTCATTTTGTAGATGTGTATAAGGAGACAAAGCTTAAGGTTTTGTGTTGCTTAAAGCAGTGTCTACAATATTACATAATGCAATGTAAAACATTTAACTTTTTTGTTAAATTTATATATATATATTGTTTTAATATAAAGCAATGTGTATACTATGTAGTGTTTTACAATAAAGTGCTGTATCAATGCCTACATAATAATTTGGCAGGTGTATGGTATTTGGGTGGCAGGACAGTTTACCTGCAGAATACCACCTTGGACGTAAACAGTTTGCGCTCCAGGGGTGATTGACCACAGGTAATTGCAGCATAGCTGATTACCTGCGAACTGCCACAAAAGGCTTTTTGCTCTGTATAACATTTCCTGCAGCTTTTTGCATGATTCTCATGGATCAATTTGTGAAACTCACCCAATCGGCCCCAAGTGAATGGGGCCTTAGAGATGGTGACTGCATTTGTTTTCTTTTTTTTTCTTCTTGCTCTCCTTTATTTTTACATGGTTGTTTGGCCAGTAAGTCTGTTATTTTTCCTTTAACAGACCAAGCTGTCCAGCAAAACTGACAGAAACAGGGTTGAGACAAACCAAAAAGAGAAAAAACTAGGGTTGCACAGATACCAAGTACAGTACTCGGTACAAGTACGAGTACATGTACCGATACTTTTGAGCTCCAAGACTACACTAGAGAAAAATTCAAAAATTAGGAGGCAGCTGTCATTTGTAAGGAGCACACGGAGCTCCTGGGATTTGTACATCTCTGTTTTAATGTACGATTTTGTTTTAATAAATATAAATAAAGGGATGCACAGATACCAGTTTTGCGAGTACGAGTACTGGTACTTGCCGAGTACTTACAAGTACGAGTACTGATACATTTTTGTTTATTGTCATGTGATAGTTTTTCTAAAACAATATCGACTAATGATTTCAGGACAGTGGTGGAGCACCAGAGCCAGGTCCCAGCTGCAACTTCTGCAACCCTGGTTATTCTCATGAAAATGCCAAGTATCGGCACTGGTACTCGATAAGTATCTGTGCATCCCTAGAAAAAACTGTTGTTGTAAATGCTTAAAAGGGGTCAGCTGGAGTTCAGACTTAATTTGTTTGTCAAGTTCATCTATATCTGCTAGTGCTTCTAACCAGTGGTGTATTTTGTTTTGTGCTGCCCTAGGCAAGACTAAACCCGAGCACCCCCATCCCTAATCTAAATTAGTCCCACCCCTTCCTTTTTAAGACATTTTGCATAACCTGTCAGTCGCGGGATACAGCGGCACGGTGTATCTAGATTCTGACAGGTTGCGCTATCAACGTAGCGTGACATTCTAGTTCTACCTTTGCAATAGCCACCTTCTCCATTCCTGGCTTGATGGGCTCCCTAGTCCAGCAGCTACAATAATCATTCTCTCCTGCCCTGCCATGCTGTGCTAGTCTCTAGTTCTGCAGCTGCAACACCGATATTCTGCCTTAATATGCTGGGCCCTCTAATTCTGCAGTTTCCAATCTTCTGCCTAGGCTCTGTAGCTTGCCCCGCACCAGAGACATAACCCTGCACGGAGCTTATAGGCTGCACCTACCTGAACTCACCACCATGGAGGTGCTGATGAGAACGATGATCATCTGGATCTCAGCCCCGGGGGCCTGCAGAAGCTCCTCCACTGCCTGAAACCAGAGATTTGGGTGCCGGTTTCCCAGGGAGGTCCGGTGCATGAACTGCCAGTGCATCCGGATGAAAGTCACACACACCAATACATTGCACAGCATGTTGACCAGGAAGAGGAAGGAGCTGCAGCCGGCATATATGTAGGAGGAGGCGGCATAGGTGGACATGTTGGTTCCCCAGTCAAAGAAGCACCAGGTCCAGGAGTACTGGCAGTAATTTATGAATAATTTATAATATAATTTCTTTTTATTCTCTTTCCTAACTGGTTTGGGGGCAACATTTTTTGGCGCCCCCCTGGAAAGTGCCGCCCTAGGCAAATGCCTTGTTTGCCTTGCAGTAGATACACCCCTGCTTCTAATGCTACCCTCTCCACAGGATGACAATGCTGCTATCCAAGGTGGCTCTGTTGCTCCTCCATTGAATGGAGCCACCCTGAGACAGGGAGTGTGTTACGGGCCGGATCATCAGGTGAACATAAAGGAAACAAAAAAAAGTAATGTACCACATTTATGGATTGGTAAGCTGCAATATATTACACTTGTTGTTTTTGGATTTAGATGCGCTTTAATAATACTGAATTTTTTTTAAAAAGTCATAAAGTAACACTAAACTCTCTGAATTTATGCTGACACTGTCCTTCCTTCTGGAGGGTGGCTACTTTTGTTCCCCATGGTCCCTGTGTGTGTGTTGTAAAGTAGCCACCGCTCCAAGCTTGCTCCTATGCAGGACTACAATATCACATTTAGTTTTCTCATTTGTATTGAGATTGTAGTCCATCACGGGAGTGAGCTTGGAAAGGTGACTACTTTACAACACACACAGGGACCATGGGGAACAAAAGTACCCCCCCCCCAGAAGGAAGAACAGTGTAATCACCAATTCAGAGATTATTTGAGGATCTACAGCTGAGTGATACACAAATAACATACATTTTTGTTAATAGTCAAGGTACTTAAATGCATATCAAAATTTTAACTCCTTTAGTGTCACTTAAGTAAACCTGCATTATTAACTGCATTTTAGTTGTAGAAAATTAAGCCTGAATATTCAGAATCTTGTATAAGCTCAGTCCTGACGTATTTCTTTACCCTTACACCTTTCTTTCACTGCAGTTCACCTCTTGGAGTACTTTTGGGAATTTTGCCTATAATACAAAAATAATGGTACAAGTTATTTTATGGAGTCACTTTTAGTTTACTAAAGTCCAATTTACACAAATAACAGCACTTGAAACTCACTGTCTTAATCATAAATACAAGCAACAGTACTTAATAATTTCATTTTGAAAATAAAAAAACAACACATTCAAATATAATATACCCCCTTTTGTACATGCTATTACATTTTGAAGACTCTTCAAATGAACTCATTAAAATGTAATAAAACCTAGCACAAATCTAAACATCTGGAGGATCAAGCTGACAATTGCTTGTATATATCTTATAAAAAATCTAATCATAGGCAAATGTAATTCTGTTTGGCAACCGTTCTCAAACACTGATTATCTCTTCCTAAGAAACTTATAACAACTTTGTACACAAACATCATTTCAAGGTAGTCCTCAATAGACCCTGCCCTGAGACTCTCTGTATAATAGTCATTAAAATATTTTTTGACGAAAGGAATTGTTAAAAGTGAATTTCATTTTTAATCCTAATATGATAACCACTTATCTCCGAAGACAATAATGACTTGTCTAGTGTTACTATAAATTGTTCTTCAGAAAAAAAAAAAAAAAGAAACAGCCTAAAGTTTCATGACATAGCAAACACGGAAGTCACTAATTATGCACTTTCATTCACGCCAACCAACCCAGGTAGATTTTCAGAGATGTATGTTGCAGGCAGGTCAAGCAATAAATCAAACAGCTAAATTGCCCTGTTGTTATTCATGTGAGACATGTGTATTTAGCTGTGGGGAATCTGGTTAAAAAATATCACTTAACCCAAATCGCTTTGCTTGTTGACAGAATGAGGATGCACACTGCAAATATTATGTACTAGGGTAATGTATGTTATCGTGTTCACTGCAAATAAGGCTTGGAACAGGACAAGATCAACACTAATTGTTCATTAGCAGAGAATATATATTAGAATATCCACATAACTATACAAATAGAATCCAGGAGGACAGGTAAATGACAGCACATGAAGTGCATGTGCTACTTTTACAAAGGAAATATAATCTCACACAGTAAGCTTAACCCAGCTCCTTGTTCAAATAAATATAGATTAGTGTCATCCTGTTCTACATGATAACCAAGATAGGTAAGGGCATTGCTGGCACATTTATTAGGTAAACAGATCTGACTGACTGTTTCACACAACAAATGGGATGTCAATTAAAGCTGATCTGCAACCAAATAGCCAAATATGCAGCTGAAATATTCATATGTGAATTGTTTTCCCTGCCAAAGGATCGGTTATTTTAGTGTGGACAGTTATTATGGACAGTTATTATTGAGGAATTATCAACATGCGGGCTGCTATGTACAGGTGTCACTTGCACAAACACTTCAGTCTTTTCCATTCCACAGGGGTGGGGGGTCCGTGTGGGAGGACCACGGGAATCACATCCAACTCTATAACTTTTGCAAAGTATTCAAGCAAAGCCATGGCATATATCTGGGACTTCCTTGCATATTGAGGATACACAATGCTATTTCCCTTTTAGTGGGAAAAGCACATTATCCAAACCAGTAGGCAACACCTTACCCTAGTCCCCAGCAGTCCAGTCTATTTTTATCCTCCAATGGCGATGAAAGAACCCAAATTAAAAGATAAAAGAAGACAGGCTGCATTGACCTATGGGGTGTTGCATGGGTAGGTCCCATCACCAACACCAATTTCTTTTTCCTTACCATTTCCTCCTGAATTACACCATTGCAGCCTTTAGTCGTAAAAATCCATCTCAATCCCACCTTAAAAACCTCTCTCAGAAGCAGTAACCCTTCCATTAGTAGCAGTGACCAGTAGAGCTTGCAAAGTGCCATGAGTAATTTTTTCATGCCATGTCTGCAGATGGAGGCATTGGTCCAGAACCAAAGGTAGGTGGAGTAGTAATGGCTTATTTAGGGTGTCCCTGGGTTCTTGAAAACAAATATGATGACCCACTGACTTTTGGGTCTGCAGACTGGGCCAGAAACCATATTCGCCCAGTTTATATTACAGGTGCAACTATTTCTTCAATTTCCTTTTAGAAACAGTATTTATTGTGGCTTGCGGTATTAATACCAAGCATGTCAAACTGTCATCTATATGCACTGAGAGTTTAGAATTCATCAAAATGACAGGAAGAAACCTTGCCACAGAATGGACATGCCAACAACACTGTCATTGTCATCACTACCCAGCACCACCAGAAAAAGATTCCATTGTCCATAAACTCAATTAGCAGTGTCTCTGTGACCATCACTGCTCTGCTATTTAGTGGGGCTGAAGTTTCTTAGTTATAAATCAGCACAATTGGATGGTCTTTTAATGTTGTATGCATTTCCTTGTATCATCCTAATCTATAGCAGTGAGGTAGGTACTTTGTGGCTCACAAATGAGGTAAGCAGAGGTGCTTTTACAGGGAATGAATACTCTTTGTTTTGTCCTTGTAATAAATGTGTTATTATTGACAACAAGCAGTAAAACATCATCAAGATATAATGACCATTTTTCCAGGATAGGTGTACAAAAAACTAGATGAGTGTAAACAGAATAGAAGAAAATGAATTAGGTTTCTGTTGCTTTTCCTATCTAGAGTAAGCACCTATACGTCACTGGTGCTTATGCTTGGTGGGAAAACCAATAGTAACTAGGGATGTACCGATATATCGGCCGCCTAAATATATTGGCCGAAAATGGCACTTTTGGCTATATGTCGAAAGTGCCATTTTCCTGCCGATACATCGGCGCATCCGTGATTTCTGTCCTCCCCGCTGGGCGCTGCTCTGTGTCCCAGCGGGGAGGAGAGAAAGTGACAGTCGGCCGAGCGCTGTGGGAGGAGAGCGCTGTGAGTGGCCGTTGTCTCTCCTCCCACACCGCTCGGCCGCCTATCTCAGTGAGGCAGAGCGGTGTGGGGGCGAAGACAGCGCTGTCACAGGAGGCTGGGCTCTCCTCTCGCACCGCTCACTCATCCTCCTGTGACAGAGTGTCAGAGAGGAGAGCGAGATACAAACACTCAGTGATCGCTGAGTGTTTGTAGATAATTTAGGATATGGTATGTGGACTATATCCTCAATTATGAATGAATGGGAGTGATCTATATCCTCCCCTGTTCATTCATAATTGTGGTATAGTAACCATACTATATTCTCAAGTTATCAATGAACAGGAACACTCATAGAGGATTCCTGTTCTTTGATAACAGTGGACACAGAAAAAGAGATTGAGGACTCTGTGTTCTCAATCTCTTTTTCTATTTTAAAAGGGAAATATCAGGGGTCTGTTTAAACCCATAATATTTCCCCGAAGCCCCTAAAAGTAAAGTAAAAAATAAAAATATTTAATAAAAAATGAATTAATAAATAAAAATAAATATAAAAAAATTAAAGTTTATAAAAAATAAAAATAAAATATTTGAA
>NW_017306596.1:832859-869922 GCF_000935625.1 Nanorana parkeri | reverse complement strand
GTAAAAAATAAAAATATTTAATAAAAATGAATTAATAAATAAAAATAAATATAAAAAAATTAAAGTTTATAAAAAATAAAAATAAAATATTTACAAAATGTAAAAAAATTAAAATAAAAACATTTTCGGTTTCGGCCTGACAATTTTTTCTATTTCGGTTTCGTTTCGGTTTTTACATTTCTATTTCGGTGCACCTCTAATAGTAACCAATCAATGTTTTTTGTTTTGTTCTGTTTAAACTCGTCTAGTCCTCTGTACATTTATCCTAAAGAAGTGGCTGCTTTTTGTAACTTACCTGTTAAAAGGTAATCTTGGATAATTTAGCCTCTGCGTGGATGCGTCTACACCTGTTTTTGGAGCCACAAAGTACCAATCTCATTTCTAACAAATTTGGATGATACACATATACCTACAACATTAACAGACCCCCAACTGTAACATTTCGGCCAGTACAGCACCGGTTTCTCAACATTAGCAGTGGGGCATGTACCGATCTGTACTGGCTTTTACACCTCCCACCGACTTTAAATTTCACTTTCCAAGAGGCAGAAGAAACCTTGCACTATAGACTTCCTTTTTGGCTCTCTGAGGCAAAGTGTACGTGTTATCTTTCTTCTGAAATTGTTGGAAGGAATGCATTAACAAACATCTTAGAGATTAAAATAAGACACACACACCAGGTGTTTTAATTAAAATGTGGCTGAAAAGGGAGCTGTACTTCATTTATTCAGGCATAAATATAACTATAGTTAATATATAAACATTAGCAAAGCATTGGCTAGCTAAAAGGCTTAAACTAAAACAAATAAAATTAACTTAATAAATTCAAAAACCTTACTTAAAAAAACAGTATTATGCTGGACAATAAGCCCTCTTTAAAGGAGAACTATGGGGTTAGGGCTTTTCCCCATAGTTCTCCTTAGGGTAACAGGAGGACACAAACTAGCATCCTCCTGTCACCCTAAGCTCAGTATACCGCGAGCTACAGCTCGCGGTATACTGAGACGCCACAGCTGAAGCCCCCTTCCCCGACCCTTCCCACGTCCGTTCCGCCAGTCAGTGCTGGAGGATCGGAGCGGGGAGGGGGGAATCCAGCCCCTCCCCTGTCATGGCAGAGAGCCGTGACAGGATCGAGAAGTGAGCGAACGCCGGTATGTGTTCGCTCACTTCCCGATCTACTGAGCTGACCTGTGACAGTCTCATTGTCACAGGTCGGCTAGAACTATGAGTTGAGTGAAAAGCACTCACCTCATAGTTCTCCTTTAAATACTGCAACAATACAAATTACATCTCTTGCGGAGGGAAGCAAGGTGTTTAATGAGGCAGACAGAGCTGTATTCGCCAGCCATTAGGAATTATCTGAAGGTTAGTACACGTTGCAATAACCATTTTAATAATGACCAATGAAATGCTGCCATATGCTGGAGAGGGAATTGATCCTGCAAAAACATTCAGTTACTGACATATTCAATAGCAATTCAGTGCTGATTTCTGGCCAGAAACCAACACCCGCACCTTCTAAGGACAAATAGGTAAAGGTACCCTGTTTCATCCCATGGAGTTTCCTTTCAAGATGATAAGATAGCCCCCTTAAATATACCATTATCCAGATCATAAGAACCTAGAATACTCCAACCAGCATTGAGAGCAACCATTTGAAACAAAAAAGGTTTATATGGGGACAGAAATATTCTCCACAACGCAGGTTGCTTGATCACTTTAGGGCATCCAGCAAGCCTACTTTTATGGCAAAACCCCCTGGTGTGCTGCAGGCCGCCCCAAGTACCGGCCCAGTTTCACCAGAGCTACTGATGGTGGAGAAGGGTCCTCATGATCGCCCTACTAGGCAATGAGCAATAGGAGGCCACTGTGTGGAGATGGTAACACCAGGGAAAGACTATAAAATGGGCAGGTCCAGGCAGAGGCCAGTAACAGGCAAGGCAGCAGAATGGTCAGCTTCAAAGAGATGGTCAGGTCCAAGGAGATGGTCAGGTCCAGATAGAGAATAGCAATGGGCAAGGCAGCAGAAGGGTCAGGTTCAGGCTGATGATTGTAGGCAGGTGACAAGCAATAGAGTAGTCGGATCGATCATGGTTAGCAACAAAATGGGCAATGTGCAGTATAGTGTTACTGCTTGTTCAAGCAGGGTAACTGGAAAGAAAACTTCCAGGATTGGTGCTTAAATACACCTTGAATCAGAGAATGCACGTAGCATAATTTCAGGGAGATCTGGAATTCCTGGCAGATACTGGCAAAAAGTCTGAAAGTGCCATTAGACGTTCTTTGCAGGAATTGTGGAAATCCTGGCAGGGATTCCACTAACACTATTAGCAGTATTTACAGACCTGGAGGCACTATGACAGGGTCTATTCACAAAGCTGCCGAAGGATCTGGCCGTAGCTTCGGCCGATCCTTCGGCTGGCTTCGGCCTCAGGACCCCTTCGGTTCAGGAGAACCGAGGGGGTGCTGTACGGGCTATTCACAATAGCCCGTACAGCTCCCGATCACGGCCGAGCAGCTCAGTCGAGCGCTGAGCCGTGCTGAAAGCCGAAGCTGGCCGACCCGATGCCACACGAAGCAAGCCTCTAAGCTCAGTATACCGCGAGCTACAGCTCGCGGTATACTGAGACGCCACAGCTGAAGCCCCCTTCCCCGACCCTTCCCACGTCCGTTCCGCCAGTCAGTGCTGGAGGATCGGAGCGGGGAGGGGGGAATCCAGCCCCTCCCCTGTCATGGCAGAGAGCCGTGACAGGATCGAGAAGTGAGCGAACGCCGGTATGTGTTCGCTCACTTCCCGATCTACTGAGCTGACCTGTGACAGTCTCATTGTCACAGGTCGGCTAGAACTATGAGTTGAGTGAAAAGCACTCACCTCATAGTTCTCCTTTAAATACTGCAACAATACAAATTACATCTCTTGCGGAGGGAAGCAAGGTGTTTAATGAGGCAGACAGAGCTGTATTCGCCAGCCATTAGGAATTATCTGAAGGTTAGTACACGTTGCAATAACCATTTTAATAATGACCAATGAAATGCTGCCATATGCTGGAGAGGGAATTGATCCTGCAAAAACATTCAGTTACTGACATATTCAATAGCAATTCAGTGCTGATTTCTGGCCAGAAACCAACACCCGCACCTTCTAAGGACAAATAGGTAAAGGTACCCTGTTTCATCCCATGGAGTTTCCTTTCAAGATGATAAGATAGCCCCCTTAAATATACCATTATCCAGATCATAAGAACCTAGAATACTCCAACCAGCATTGAGAGCAACCATTTGAAACAAAAAAGGTTTATATGGGGACAGAAATATTCTCCACAACGCAGGTTGCTTGATCACTTTAGGGCATCCAGCAAGCCTACTTTTATGGCAAAACCCCCTGGTGTGCTGCAGGCCGCCCCAAGTACCGGCCCAGTTTCACCAGAGCTACTGATGGTGGAGAAGGGTCCTCATGATCGCCCTACTAGGCAATGAGCAATAGGAGGCCACTGTGTGGAGATGGTAACACCAGGGAAAGACTATAAAATGGGCAGGTCCAGGCAGAGGCCAGTAACAGGCAAGGCAGCAGAATGGTCAGCTTCAAAGAGATGGTCAGGTCCAAGGAGATGGTCAGGTCCAGATAGAGAATAGCAATGGGCAAGGCAGCAGAAGGGTCAGGTTCAGGCTGATGATTGTAGGCAGGTGACAAGCAATAGAGTAGTCGGATCGATCATGGTTAGCAACAAAATGGGCAATGTGCAGTATAGTGTTACTGCTTGTTCAAGCAGGGTAACTGGAAAGAAAACTTCCAGGATTGGTGCTTAAATACACCTTGAATCAGAGAATGCACGTAGCATAATTTCAGGGAGATCTGGAATTCCTGGCAGATACTGGCAAAAAGTCTGAAAGTGCCATTAGACGTTCTTTGCAGGAATTGTGGAAATCCTGGCAGGGATTCCACTAACACTATTAGCAGTATTTACAGACCTGGAGGCACTATGACATTGACGGGGTCTATTCACAAAGCTGCCGAAGGATCTGGCCGTAGCTTCGGCCGATCCTTCGGCTGGCTTCGGCCCCAGGACCCCTTCGGTTCAGGAGAACCGAGGGGGTGCTGTACGGGCTATTCACAATAGCCCGTACAGCTCCCGATCACGGCCGAGCAGCTCAGTCGAGCGCTGAGCCGTGCTGAAAGCCGAAGCTGGCCGACCCGATGCCACACGAAGCAAGCCGATGTACAGCTGATTTCAGCCGATATACGGCTGAAATCAGCCGTACAAGCCTGAAGTGAATTGCCGAACAGCGTTCGACTCACTTCAATTCGGGTCGGTTATTCACTCGGCTGCCTTCGGCAGCTTAGTGAATAGACCCCTATGATTTTTGGCACGGTGAGTGACAATATATGGAGGCATGTCGTTTTAATTGTTTTTACACTTCATTTTATACCTCATTTGTGGTGTTTCTGTAGGTTTGATACAAAATTGCAATATTGAAGCAAAGCTTACACCCCAAGTGATTCAGGCTATAAAAGTTTGTTATGAACAATATGGTGACACCACAACCTCTTATATCTGATTGCAGCTTTACCGGCTCGCTCAATGTATTACAACCATCACAATACCAATTCAGCACTGTCAGATGACACAGAAAGCTGGAAAACTGATAGAAAACATTGTTATCACCTAACTAATAATGCTATCTTGGCAAACGTGAATTGCCAGGCTGTCTGATTGCAGTATACCAATACTGCTCTGCCAAAACCAGCACTATGGGCATATAAAAGTGATCACATCCCTTTAAAAGCTTTTTTTTGCGAACACTAGGAGTAAAATGCTACTTCTCTAAAAATGGGAATATACAGCAGCTGTTACCAGCTATTTGAAGCCCATTGAGCATGAACTGGGCTGCTGAATAATGCAGACAAGATAATGAACTAGAGACAAATGATCCCAAGAGGACTCCTGCTGGGTTACAAGAAGAATATGCTTATGAGCTAGATTTATTATCTTAACATCTTTTCATGTGACCTCCAATTTATAATAAATACCTGAGACTTCAAAGTACGCGGTATTCATAGCTATATTAAATCTGAAGATTTTTCTTAACCATTTAAAAAGCAGTGCAAGCGGAAAGAAAAATTTCAATGAACAGAGATAAATACATTATATTAGTGGACACAAGTCAGGTGCATGGTGACTCTATATTTACCTTGTGAACAGCAGGCATATCCAAAGCTTTGTTAAACATGGGAAAGCTCTTACATATCAATGGAAATGCTATATTTTTCCATCATAGCAGCAGTGTGGTATCTTGTAATTGTGCACCAACCGCCTTCCTTCATATTTTTCCATGGGATATATACTGTATATTTTACTTCATATTAGCATTGGCGTGAAGTGGCAGTTATTTGCACAATAATGATGGCTAATTTAGAGGATAAGGGTTGATTTACTAAAGGCAAATAGGCTGTACACTTTGAAAGGGAATTAGCACTTTGCAGGGAAGTTTCCCCTTAGCTTAGCAAATGTGAAGAAATTTCACTTTGCAAAGAATACTCAATTATGTGCAAGGGAAAAAAAACACATTTATTTGCTTGCTTGCACATGATTGTATGATGGGAGTCAGTAGAGTTTCACCTCATTCACTAAACTAAGATAAAATTCGCCTGCAAAGTGCAAATTCCCTTGCAAAGTGAACAGCTTTTTTGCCTTTAGTAAATCAACCCTAATATTGTTATTAAAGTGGACCTTTGAGTAAATCTACAAGTCTGCATGGACTAAATTCCTGATATGGCTCAGTATACAGCAACAGTATAATTTAAAAAAACAAACCTGTACCTTTATCTCATAAAAGCAGTCCTTGAGTTTCCAGGAAGTGAATTTGCCTAGGCTGAGATGATGGTATTGATCTGATGCAACCAGGAATTTCCTCCAGTAATCAGACTGCATTGTAGCTTTGTATCAATTTACAAGGTTAGAAGCTGCAGCAGGAGACTGATCTATGTCACACATTTGTGAACTCAAAGAATAACTCCACAAGCACTAGAATTTACATGATTGTGTCATTTCTAAGCAAGCATCTCAGTCCATGCAGTAGATGAAGACCTTGGATAATGCTTGAAAAGATGGTCCCATCATTTTGGAAAGAAAAATTACTTACATGCACTTCACATGAAAACATATCCTAATACTAGGTTCCTTTTAATGTATTGAGGACAAATGTCGATACCTTATGTAATAGAATAAAAGGAGAACTATGGGGTCAGGGCTTTTCCCCATAGTTCTCCTAAGGGTCACGGGAGAACACAAACTAGCGTCCTCCCGTGACCCAAAGCTCAGTATACTGCGAGCTACAGCTCGCGGTATACTGAGACGCCGCAGCCGGGGCGGATCCAGACATTGCTGTCGAGATCCACCCAGCTGAGGGATTGACCGCTCTGGATAGGCAGAGCCAGCTGTGCCCTCCCCCGTCCGTTGCGCCAGGCAGCGCTGGAGGATGGCAGGGGAGGAGGGGAATCTCTGCAGGGAGCCGTGAGTGACAGTGACGGCTCTCTGCAGGGATAGATCGAGAAGTGAGCGAGCGACAGTATGTGTTCGCTCACTTCCTGATCTACTGAGCCGACCTGTGACAGTTTCATTGTCACAGGTCGGCTCAGATTATGAGGCTGAGTGAAAATCACTCGCCTCATAATTCTCCTTTAAGGCATCATTTGTATACTGAAAAGTTTACTTCCAACTGTTTTGTCTCCAAATATATGTAAAAAAAGCATGTTGAACAATTTAAAAGACCATGGCTATATCTCTTTTCCACAAATCTGACCACCCCAGTCCCCCACCCACAATTCACCATACCTCAGAGCTGTATTAATGATAATACCATTTTACTCTAGTGCCTAGCAAGCCTCACCATTTTTTTCCCCTTTTTGCTATTTCTAGACACCTGTCACATAATTCAGAAAATTTACAAAAATAGCATTCACCTGATGTCTTTGTGGCACCACCTTTAAGAGTACGGGGTTTCTACATGAGTCCTCTGTGTCCAATTCTGGTTCTAATGGCATTCTGTATAGTACAAATAGGATAAATAGGGTTAATTGAATACCGAAATTACAATCAAGAAGAACAACTTTTGTACTCAAGGAAAGACTCTAAAACTAGCAACAACAATTACTCCAAATTAGTAACCTCTCTTCTGGATCAAGCACAACTCTAGGTTTTTGGCCTCTTCACCCTCAATGTTGGAAAATAAATCAAGTTTTTAACAATAAATACGAAACTATGTTTTTGCCTCTTATAAACCCCATGCTGTGTATATGCTGGTATAGCAACAACAATTAGATGTAGACCAGACATTAGAAAATTAGTTGACCTGGGAAAGGTTTTTTTTTTATTGTGCATCACTACAAGAAAGTATATAATGTGATTCACTTTTCATTCATTCTCTACATGAAAAGCCAGTAAAAACAGGTAACAAGGCTGATATTTCTTACTAGATCATTCTCTTTAGGCTAGGTTCACACCTAGGCAATGTATCACGTTTTTTTATATCACCCAAAACACAGAGTCACATTGAAGTCAATGGAGGTTGTTCACACCTTTGCGCTTTGTTGTGTAGATGAAATCGCCTGTCGTGCAAAAAGGTACAGGAGCGATTTTCGGGCGGTTGTCGCACGGTTTGGGTCCCATAGACATCTCTATGCATTGAAAACTGTGCGACAACTGCGTGAAAACCAGCTCAGTCGCCTAGGTGTGAACCTAGCCTTAGAGAGGTGGTGGAGTGACAAGGGTATCAGGTGGAATTGTTAGTACCCCATACTGCATAATTGTTGGTCAAACCTGATAAACATTACAACTGCTGGATGATAGATTACATGTATGGATTTTTAAAAATGCCTTTATTTCAAAATCGTTACTTATGAATGAACTTCCACAGACTTAACGTGAATAGAAGGTTTTGCATCAATCTGAATGTTATTCACAAGGGCATGGCAAAAATCATTCAATCAATCAACTATATATTGTGAAGATTAGTATCAAATCTCAATATGTCAATATTCTGGAATGATCTGGAAACCCTGTTTTGCAGTAGAGATATTCTCAGACAACACCACTGGAGGCCCCTAGCTCTTCCTAACATACAAAACTCCTGATAAATCAAAGTATCAGTCCTAATCCATCAAAGCCACCAATCAGATTTAAGCCTACTTTTACAGCTTTAATCAGATTAGACAAGGGTAAAATTGGAACATATAGATTTAAGAAACAGAGCTATCTATCCAGTATCCGAGGAATTCTGACTGCAGTTGATTACAGGGAACTCAGCTCAAAGCCTGACTTTTTTTTAAAGGAACACCAGCATAGGTTTAAAATAGGTTTACAATAAAAAGTCACTTTGGCTGCAATACTTACCTTCTTTCTGACGCTGCCTTCCTTACAGTACTGTATTTTTTTTTCTGCCACAAGATGTCCTTGGTCTTCTTGGTTAATTGACACCCAGAATCACTGAGCCTAGAAGCCTAAGGGCATACTATGAGTGCAGGGTGTTATGGACTGCTATACAGTATTTCACTTGTTCTTTATGCAATTATTCTTTATACAATCAGATAGCTTAGTACACTACAGCTATATCTGCATGAAAAAAATAAATAAAGCCCCTAGTAGGAGTTCTGTGTACCTTTATTGGCATTTTAATGTGTAATTCCGGTTTTAACTGGATAGTACCAATAAACTTTTTTTAAATTGATTTCCTTTTTTAAAATATCAGTTGTACTGCTACTTAAATGTCATCCATGAAGATTTTATTTTCCTTTTATAATAACTGATAAATAACCACAGAGTCTGTTTTTAACAAAATCAATTATATTCAGACATTTACAATTAAAATGTTCTTTTTCTGACTCCCTTATGAAAAAAGCTGCACGGTAATCATGCACAGAAACAGAGGTCACTTGGAACAATAATTAGTAAATTACTAAATTCTGATAAACAGCAGGGTTGTGGTTGCAAACCCCTATTTGCCCTAGTATGACTTTAATAAAACTTTACAGCGTGAGATATTTAATCAGTTTTTTTTTTCCAAGAGTAATAGCAAATGAGTAAAAATTAGCTGGGTTAGTGGCTATGATAAATTTATATGCGTACGGACACTTTACAACAGTTTTTGAATTGGTTAGGGAATTACTATATGAATATATCCGAGTAATTATATGTTTTAATGATTTCCTAAATTATGTCTGATTCGGGAGAAAATTGATCAAATTGAGAGAATACAAATATAATTTCATATCATCTTTATTCTGTGCTTATCAGGTGGAGACCCTTTTAATAAAGAAATCAATGAATTAAACAGTTAATTATGAAAACTCACTCTTTCTGGCCATTAAGATCTTCACCATAGACCTGTCACAGCCGTTGTAATTATGATTAATATCTTATATTCAATTCCATCTCCATTCACTTGTCAAGTACAAATGCAATGACTATTATGTGCTCAAAGTTCAAAATCATAGGCTGATCCACTCTTGACCTTATATTTTATTCATTATCACGTTCATATTTGTCAGGAAACAAACCTAACCTTATGTTTGGCTTTAATATTGAGAATATATTGCTTGTATGACATTGTGTATTCATGCTTGAATTTCCTGACGCTCTGAACTGTGTCACAGAAATAAAAGTCTCAATATTTTGCTATTGCCTTCTTGGGCTCTGATTTTATTTGCATTATAAATTGAAGAGTGCTCATGTTACATTTATTTTAGGTATAAAATAATGTTTGGGTTTAATTTCTCCTTTTTATTTGTTGCTGCATTTGCAATAATATTACCTATGTAAGTAATTAGCCTTTGCATATTTTTTTTTTTTGCAGTCTAAAATGACTGTCTTTTCCTCATTGGGTAGATTTCTCCTTACCTACCTTGTGTCTATCATTATGATCCCGTTTAGATAGGGAATAGAGGAAAAATATACCCAGACATCACACATTTAAAACACCTCAGTCAGGTTTTTGCTGCTTTCTGGGTGAATTGCCCTCAATTTCTGGACAAGTGACAAATATTAGTACAAGAAGTAGAAATCACCATTTAAGAAACAACAAATATTTTCACTCTTTCCTGCTATATTGAACCCCTTTTAATGCTGCCACTGGAAGTCATATGGTGGGTCAAAGTGAACTCCAGGGGAACATTTTTTTAATTTAAAATCTGCTGGACAATAAAAGTTATATTCACCAGACCATCCAAGCCGACTTGTTCTTAGCCCAGTGTCTAGAATGTCTTTCCCCCTCTGCTGCAGCGGTCTAAGGAATGTGGTGTCATCACTCTCTATACACTGTGCATAGACGTCAGGACGCCGAGGAGCAGTCCTTTCGAGCAGCGGAGGAGGAGATCACAGGCTCAGGGAAAGGCTGGAATGGTCTGGTGAGTTTAACTTTTGTTTTTTAACACCTAGACAAAAATGAGCAGTTAACCCTTGTAGTGCAGGAGTAGCCCCACTGCATGGGTTAATAACATATTCATGAAAAACTTTATTGTTCTGGCAGCATACTATAGAATTGGATTGAGTCAAATATGTAGCTCCCTCTAGAAGCTACAAATATTTCTGATGAAATAAAAATGTAGAAGAGCAAACAAGAAGAAATGTATGAGTGACATAAAATGATTTTAAGTTAAACTGCAATTATTAATAAAAGTATGTGCTTACTGAAAATACACTATACTTTCCCTTTAAAAGGCTCTGATGTTTTCATTTAATTGGTCCATATCCTGTTACTTCAGTTAGGCCTCATTCACACAGCTAAGTGTCGGCCCGTACAGATCCGCGTGGTGTGCATGGCCGTATCGGGCCGCTCCCGGGAAGGACAGGTGTTGCGTGTGATTGTACGCAGCAGCCTGTTCTTCTCTATGGGAGTACGCGCGGGTGCGGGTGTCTGTACGTGTAAGCAGACAGGATGGATCTTGTCTGCGTCCGAGCACGGACACCCGCACGGATGTGCAGTTATATATTACTGGCATGAATCTTTATTTATACCTGTTTGCATTGTAAATGCCACGTTTATTATACAATGTGTAATTTGTAACAGGTTAAGCTAATAGAAGACCAACAGATGACAGAACACGCATAGAGGTTTGTTTTTGGTATTTTGTTACATTTTCTAATAAAAATGACTGGTTTAGTTTTTCTTTGTTGCACCACAAACATGATTTATTAGGAGTAATTTGAGGGAAGCAAATAGCCAAATCAAAGGTGACACATTAACAAAGATATACTCATCCACTTTGGACCTGCTTGGCTGCTAGACTAGTCCCTGCAGCCTCTCTCCAATACAGTGTATCGGACAAGACCATGGCTGGAGTGGAGGGGGAGAGCGGCTCCAGTGACCAGTCTAGCAGCCAGGCGGTACCGAGGTTCAGGTGAGTACATCTTGTTATCTTGTAATGTTGTTTTAGACCCTAGACCAAAACAAGCACTTAACCCTTGCAGTGAAGGGGCAGTCCCACTGCAAGGATTACGTTTTCTTCTGGCAGGAGTTCTTGATTGATGGAAAGCAAAAGTGAGTTGCTACCCAACAATTGCTTATTGTAATTCTCTATCCTGCCTTATAAGTATTACAGCTAAAATCTTACTAGTAATAATTGGCAAATGTAGTTTGTAGTTTGCACAGCATAAATGAACTCCAATATTAACATAGAACAAATGATAGTTTACATAGGGTGTATCAATCAGCAGTGGCGTAACAACCGGGGGTGCGGGGGGGGGTCACTTGCCCCTATGACAGCGGCGGGCGGAGAAGAAATGTTCTGCCCCGGGCGCCCATAACTCTGGTTACGCCACTGTCAATCAGTAACTGCACTGTATGTACCAATTTCTACAACTAAAAACCTTTTTAGAATATAGATCCTTAGAGGAGAACTAGTGAGGTGAGTGATTTCCACTTATCCTCATAGTTAGAGCCAACATGTGACATAGAAGCTGTCACCGGTCGGCTCTTTTGATCGGGGAAGTGACCAGAAACATGAACCGATCCTTGCACTTCCTGATCATCTCCATGCAGGGATTCCTCCCTCCCCTCTCCGATCATCCAGCGCTGAGTGGAGGAAAGGACTGGGGGAGGGGGCGGGCACAGCTGGCTCTGCATCTAGATAGGCAGAGCCAGCTGCCACTTACGCAGCTGGGTGGATCTCGACAGTATTGTCGTGATCTTTCCAGGCTGCGGAGCTCTCAGTATATCGCGGGCAATAGCCAGTGATATACTGAGCTTTGGGTCACAGGAGGAGGTTAGTTTATGTCCTCCCGTGACCCTTAAGAGACCTATGGGGAAAAACACTTACCCCATAGTTCTCTTTTAACTGTTAGTGGAGTATAGGGAATTCAAAATACAGAGTAAACACCTTGTATTCCTTGGCAAACAGCTTTATTATCTGTAATTGGAGTGGTTATTTGTTTTATTTCCTCTTAATATAAAACAGCAATTGACAATGAGATTGCCCATCAGAGCAATGTGATGAAAAGAGATTCAACTGAAGTGTGTATATTCAAGGCTTCTAGAAGGAACTAATTGCAGTTCCTTTCCCCTGGCAGGTCATTGTTAGCTTAATTGCCAAAGAGCATTACAATTAATGCCATACGAATTCATCATATTTAATTAAGGACATTTTCATAGGGGTCTTCCTTCTACCTGTTATCTACAGTATATTGCGTTATCCCTACAGACATGACATGAAAGCAGTTAGACCTTTGAACAACCTCATTTTTTACTGTTTCTGTTAATACTATCCTATAGTTTTATAGATAATAATCACTACAAATATTACATGACTAAAGATACATTATGAGAATTTTTCAGCAGATAAATTTATTTCAAAAAAATTTATACAAAGAATGCAAAATATAGAATATGTGTTGAACTTCATTTCCGTTTCCACAATTGTACAGAACTTATAACTTTTTTAGAGAGGAAAACTACTGCAATCAAAATATTGGGAAGTGATATGGACATTAGAAAATCAAATTTAACAAGTCATCAGAATTATTATGTTTGTTTATTACTGAATGAAATCTGACTTCTAGGCAGATATAAACGACACCAATTATTGCAGCTCTGTAACTATTAATACATGAATAAATGCATTTTTTTTTATTGCAATTGCAAGCAGTACAAGGAGCCAGCCAGCTCAAGTGCTGACTAGAAGCATGCTGATAGAAAAGAAAGTAGAGGGACATGGAGATGAGCTCATCATTGTGCAGCTTAACCTTTCACTGTCCAGTCCCAGGATGTGGCTGATGCAGAATGACCTGGAATTATGCTGACCAACGGACTGAGGACATCTAGTGGCAGGAAAAAGTACTGCGGGAGAAACCTCTGAATTAAAGCTGACTATTGCAGCAAAAGCTAGTTTTGTTTTGCTCCATCTAGTATGGAATTAAACCCCAATCACCCCAAACAAATGATAGACATTCCTCCAAACATCAAAGCTGAGCTTTAAGCAAAAGGCTAAATACACAGTTGAAATATACACATATAGGTGATCTGTTTAATCTGTAAAATGATAAATTTTTTCCAACAGCTTTTTTGAGTCATACACCTCTGCCAAACAGCACAGTACAATTGTGTAACCTCCCCTTCCCCAGCTTGCTAAAGGGTCAGTAAAGGAGTAGCAACACACTCATCAGCTAACTCTGCTGTCTCTTCTGTCAGCGTGTTTTCTGCTAGCATATGTGCATGCAGCACACCTAATTGGCTGATAGTTCTGCCCCTCCTGCTCCCAGTAGAAGTGCTGCTGTGCAAGGTATGAAATGGACTGATATTAGGAGAGATCCACATACTTATGCTAGGCCACTTTTATTCCAGCCCTCAATCCTTCTCTTGTTTACCTGTAGGAAGCCAAAACCAACAAGATACAACCTATTGAAATGTAATGACATAATGCAGAACTGACAAAACAATTGTTGTTTGCTGGCAAGTATTCCAAAAGGATGCCATTATCGGTTTAAAGATCAGGAGGTAGAAAACCATTTGCCCCATAAACACTGGTATATGTGTCCACTCATTTCTGGCCACTAGTGCTGTGGCAATAACAACGGAGTAGTCAGCTGGTTGAGGTTCCGTAAAAAGTCAAATTTGCTCTCAGGGTGGTCCCAATCATTAATTGCTGTCAACTAGTTGCCTTTGCTCCATATCAGACAGAAATTGAGGTACAAGTCCTGTGCGTTGCTTAAAGCGTATTTCCACTTTTGCAGTCAAATTTGAGAAAACTTGTTATAACACCCTTAACTAAGGGAAGATATGGAGCTCAGCTGCGGAACCCCGTTCCGCCTTACACACCCGAACCCAAGGGTATTGTGCAGCAATGAATCTCGCCACTAGGTTCTGAGCATCATTGCACCAATCTCCCAGAAGGTAAGTATCAGCTGCTAGTTTCTAGCTTCTATCTACGGTTCTTAGCTGCCTTAGTTATGAGGATAGTACAGTATGATGTGGCTAACAGGAACATAGGGTATGGTGGCAATAATGGTAAGAATATTATCAGTGGTTTGATCAGAAGCAATAGGTAGTTCCTCATTCAGGTGAGTATATTGCAGACGACCTGCCAAGCAGACCGGGTAGAGTAGTAATAGGTTCAGTATACGCAGTAACTGTCTGTTCCTGTCACAAATCAGTATTGGTAGTATGGTTAGCAGAGTGCTGAGAGGTTATGCATACATTACAAGTTCATAGTCCTTGTTAATACAGTAATCACCGCCAATGAACAACCACCGGGTGGCAGCAGAGAGCTCTAACTCAGTACTTGCAGTTAGAAGATAAGGAAGCTGATCCTCCCCTGTGCCGTGAGTCCTGGAGTGTACGAAGAGGCTGCAGTGAACGGCAAGTGTCCTGCCCGAGCAGAGAGGGGAGGCAGAGGAGCTGTGAGGAGAGGTTGGGTAGGTAGTCCCTGGTATGCTGAGGTGCCAGTGTCTGTCTGGCGTCCGCATCGGTTGCTGGAACGCCAGACAAGTGAAGGATTCCGGCTTAAGATGAAAAGGGGGCGGAGCTACGTGACGTCAACGGCCCGGGGGCGGAACCCTGCGGCGTGTTCGTGACGTCACACGGGTGAGCCGCCGGGAGCCGTTACACTCGTCTGCATATTTGTAATGTGTTAATATTAACACAGCATACTGAAAATCATTTTTTTTAAAGTATTTCTTACCTTTTTATGTTTTCTTGCAGCAGGCAAATGGCTGAATCCAGGTTTTTCTGAGCGCCTTCACAGTGATTTGTCACTATAGAAAGACTTAGGACTGGAATTGGAGGATTGTGTTTCTCTCATTAACTTCATCTTAACATTTGAATGCAGAAGCCAGGATTGTAATCCTTTAAAGGAGAACTATGAGGTGAGTGAAAATTACTCAGCCTTATAGTTCGAGCCGACGTGTGACAATGAAACTGTCACACGTCGGCTCAATAGATCGGGAAGTGAGTGGACACATACCATCGCTCCCTCACTTCTCGATCCTGTCCCTGCAGAGAGCCATGACTGTCACTCACGGCTTCCTGCAGGGATTCCCCCCCTGCCCTGTCGGATCCTCCAGCGCTGACTGGCGGAACAGACGGGGGAGAGGGTGGGTACAGCTGGCTCTGCCTCTAGATAGGCAGAGCCAGCTGTCAATCAGCCTAGATAGGCAGAGCCAGCTGTCAACCAGCTGGGTGGATCCAGACAGTAATGTCGGGATCCATCCCGGCTGCGGCGGTCTCAGTATACCGCAGCTGTAGCTCGCGGTATATTGAGCTTTGGGCCACGGGAGGAACGCTAGTTTGTGTCCTCCCGTGACCCTGGGGAGAACTATGGGGAAAAGCACTGACCCCATAGTTCTCCTTTAACCCCTCGCCGCCCCTCCTAACATTACAAAGAACGAGAAGTCAAGTAGAAATTTTAACCCTTAAGAAGCTAAGAAACTCTAACCCAAGTAAAAGCAATTTAAACTACAAGACGCATTTTTTTAAATATTGTTTTAGCTTATGCTATGTTAATGGAAGCATGTAACAAATATAAAATAGGTGTTATCCCTCTTTGGCTGTGAAAGTGGAAATACACTTTAAGTCCAATACACATTGGGTCATTCAGGAATACAGCAATTATAGGAATAACTAAGACCATTCAAAAAATGAGGCTTTGCCTTGGGCCCACTAGAAAAAAGGTCCCCCATGATACCAGTAAGCAATGGAGTCCAAATCAAGAAACTGTAAGGAAGCCAATATCTCAGTCCATGAGATGCAGTACTTTCTCTAGGCATTCATGTTAAATTAACATAAATTGCCTCTTTACGCCTTTCTAGTTCATTGCAATGTGTTACCGCTGAAAACCATGTCAACATGAGTTGCATTGTGGCAGCTCATCTATTTTGAACAGGCTGCCATAAATGGTAATGGGCAGAAAAACTGGACCTGCAACTTTGTTTTTTGGGTGCAGCACATGTATGTTGGGGTGAGCTGCAGTGTGGATATATTGGAGGCGACTGTACTTGTGCATATGGGGTACCATTCTAAACAAATTACATCACACATAGTGCCGTATGTTCCTGACTTCTGATTTACTTATCTCATTCTCTAATTTCACTGAGACTGTTATAAAAATAAATCCAATTAATAATTTTAAAAGACAACAATGAGACAAGCAGTAAACAGTTCATTTATCATGCTGTAGCCTCTCTTGCTTAGACTGTGATATCCCAGGGGGCAGTACTCTTCGTTGGGGAAAAGCTCCAAGTCCCAGGAGTCACAGACTCTTTATGAATTCATGGTTTTGATGATGAACACTTCAACAGCAAAAGCATAGAGAACTGATGGTAGGCAGCCCGGCACATGCCAAGTATATGCTAATGAGCAGAAATAGTCTCGGGAGTTCCAACAAATCACTCATTGTCTGATGCAATTAGTCTGTTTTTCTCACAATATCAAATCATTCTAATTTTGTACAGATTTCCCTAGCTCCTATCCACATCACTTATGATTTGCTTTATGTGCAGAGGCACTTCAAACAGATAGAATTGTGAGAAATCCAACTTTCTTCAGGTCTTCATTTCACAGGGTAAATGTCATTTTTTTTAACCTTTTAGTAGCACTGTTTTGATTTACTGTTATATCATTCCTCTCTTTTTTTTTCTTTTGCTGTTTGTGTCCTTTTTGGGAGATTTCCTTTCAGTTCCTGTCTTGAGACACAACAGAAAGTGAGAGGAGATCTCTTCAAAGGAAAGGGAACCCTCTGTGAGACAGTTGTTACTGGAACAAGTGCCTCCATTGGAAGAGTTTCTCTCTATTCCTGTTTCAGTGCTGCCTCCAAATTTTTCACCCACTTTTAATCCTGGTAACAATGATTATTAGAACAAATAAAGAAACTGAATCTTCCAATAAATTGACAGAGGTTCAAACCCTTTACTACTTTATAAAAAATGAAATATAAAACTTTAGTTTCATATATAAAGCCCAAATATGGGCCTTTTTATTTGAATGGGACCCTAGACGGGGTATACAATTAAAAAGCAGCTCAGTTTGCAATATTCACCTACAATGCAGATCTGTCATGTGCATTGTTTCTTTTTTCACCACAAGGTGTCGGTCTCCAGGTTAAATGACACCCAACATTCAGCTTAGAAGACTTGAAGACATACTATGAATGTAGTGCAAAATGGCCCTTCATATTAAATTGAAGCTAAGGAGCTGACGTCATCACATTAGCACTGCACGCAGCAGCAGGAGATGACTGCCCAAGGTTGGAGAAGAGGAGGAACACCCAGCACGTCACGTGACCAGTCTGAAGACATCTAAAAAAAGATAAGTATAAAGAAAAACAGCAAAACATAAAGAATAGGGGGACCTCCAGGGGAAAGGGGGTGATAAGGGGTTGGTGAGCTGAGCCTGGAGTTGGGCATTAAGGGGTCTATTCACGGAGCAGCCGAAAGATCAAGCCATAGCATCGGCCCCAGGACTCCTTCGGTTCAGTAGAACGGAAGGGCTGCTGTACGGGCTATTCACTATAGCCCGTACAGCTCCCGAACTAGGCCGAGTGGCTCAGTCGAGCCGAAGGCATATGCCTTGGCTCGGCTTAGCCGCGCTGAAAGCCGAAGCTGGCTGAGCGGCCGGCCAACGGCTTCTGACAGCTGGGCGGAGTCAGCCGTGATCTTACGGCTGGCTTCGGCCACTTGCAGAGAGATCAGCGTCCCTGGTTACCAGCTAACCAGGGACACTGATCTCCAGACAGCCTAACTCTCCCTGGCGCCCCGGGAGTCTCACACTCTTGGCCGCCAAGGTGAGAAACACTGCTTTTTCTTTTTTTTTATTCTGACACGGAGCCGTGGCAGCAGAACCGCCGGCCAATAGAAAACTGTTGGGCGGAGATAGCTGTCATTGCTAGCTCCGCACAATCGTTTTCTATTTTTATTTTTCTACTTTTTTAACTATTTTTCTGTTCTGCTCGGTCCCACAGAGGCAGCGAGCAGAACAGAACAGCTATTCACTCACGGCATTTATAAGAATAGACCAAACAGCAGCGAGTAGCCTGTCGGAGGTTTGGCTTAGCCGATCCAGATGTTGGATCGGCTGAGTCGAACTCCTTCTGCACTTCGGGTCCCGAAGCCCGAAGCCACGCGCAGACCCGAAGCCACGCGCAGCCACCCGATGTATGGCTGATTTCAGCCGATATACGGCTGAAATCAGCCGTACCAGCCTGAAGTGAATAGCCGAACAGCATTCGGCTCACTTCGCTTCAGGTCGGTCATTCACTCAGCTGCCTATGGCAGCTGAGTGAATAGACCCTAAGTATCCATAGCACTGCAAAAACTATTATACTGCACAAATGTTCTTTGAACGGCTTTAGTTCACATTCTGTACTTATTGCTACTGAGCTCTTGTCATCATCCTGTGTTGTAGTTCTTGATAAAGAGACACTGCATCAGCAAAGGTACACTGCCATATCTGCAGTCTCTGTGATATCCTTCTAAAGAGAGTATTAATTCATGGTTCTGAAATGGGACGTAACATTTATATTCGTATGTTAACATCTAGGCTCTCATGGCATGTGCACATAAAAAATAAATTGGGCATATTTCAAAATATAATAGGTAAATATTACTTACCTAAAGTCAATAATCATAGCATGTACTAAAGATACCTTTATAACCATGTGCTGTGTGGTCAGCGTTTCTTGTTAACAAGAAAGAAATGTAAAAAGCGCTTACACAATATTATTCTTTACAGCCCTAGTGTCAGCCATTATCTCACACCACTGGTGCAAACTGAGCCCCTTCAACTTTGCAGCTTGAGATCCAGTTCTGTGAAGAGTTTATACAATTCCAGGCCTTTGCACATCTTATGATGATCATATTCAACTATATTAGCAATCTTCACATATTTGTCATGTATTTCCCAAATTAAAGCTAAATTCTCAGGCTCCATTATATTCCTTAATAGCCTCAAAGGATATAATTCAATATTGTGTGTGCCAAATGCTTTTAAAAACCCAGTTATTGGCTTGTAAACGTAACAGTGACATCATTACTGGGCTGTATATAAGCTTTACAGAGAGCAGAGCTGTGGGAGGGACCCAGGCCTACAGAAAACTATTGGAGGGGGTGGAGACAAGACCAGTCACCCTGCACAAGAAGAAAGCAGCAGTAGCCGGTCTTTATTACAGGAAGCTCCGGCACAGAGGCAAAAATACACAAAGGACAGTAAGTAACGAAGTAATAATACAGATGACTCTTGTATACATAATATTTGCTCATCCTGGAGTTCAGCTTTAAGTGCTTTAGATTTAGCTATATAACCAGTTGTTAGTCTGAGCTTCAGTTTTTGCCAGTTTACACAACTAGAAGTGCAAAATACTTGGGGTTGATTTACTAGAGCCAAATAGGCTGCTCACTTTGTAAGAGAATGTTCACTTTGCTTAGCAAATGAGGCTGACATTGATAATCTAATCATAAACACTAATAATTTTTTCTTTTCATGATTGGGTATTGTTTGCAAGGTGAATTTTCACCACACTCACTAACCTAAGAAAAAATGAACTTACAAAGTGAACAGCCTATTTGCCTTTAGTAAATCAACCCCTTGGCATTTAGCTGTTATTTATTTATTATATGCATTGCAAGTTAGTTTTTTTTTTTGTATTTTCGACTTCGTAATGTTGTCCTGCTTCTAATTATCTCACTTGTGGCAAACTTGCAGATTCAAAGACCATAAAATTCACTTGGGGAATTGATGACATGACTATGAGGGATCAGAGACTAGTAACTAGCAAAAACAGTTAAAGTGATATCATACTGTCATGAGAGATTAATGGAAGATCCCATTGCTGAACTTTCCTTTTAAAAATGGTAGTTCTCTGGCTGTCATTCTGGAGCTTTGGCTTTAACGCTGTGACTGTCTGACCCAAACCAAATTTAAAGATAAGTAGTTCTTTCTGACACTTTTCTGAGACTCAGTAATGATGCATTTCATTTTTTGTTCCACTTTTTGTCCTGCTATGCTACAATCCCCACAACATTTCAACCCAAGTTCCAAGGCCTGCTCTGTGCCTGATAAAAACCTAGCAATGCCCCAAATTCCGATACCTAAAAACTCTCAGTGAACTTACACAGCTATATACCTTCATACCTTCAAAATTAAAATAGAGATGCTAATAATGTATTGGTCTATTGGAACAGCTAATATTTCGATCATATTCAAAGTAACTGCTATACAATTTACACCACAAACATTAAAGAATTTTACACGATAATAGTGATAACAATTACCCCTCATGAAAGCCCCCAATCTTTGTATCTTGGAGGGAGAGATGTGAGTTATATGAGGTCCTGCATAGTTCACATCTCTCTCTCCAAGATACAAAAGGTTGGGGGCTACTGTAAGCTACTGTAAAATGGACAGTAAGATTTGGAGACTTCATTTAAACAACAATTCTATGTATGCCATTTTAGGAGCCTGTACACTGGCTATTTCCTGTAACATTTTAAAATAATGAATAGATAATGAGTATACTGGAAAAGCAAATAAAAGTCCCATATTTTCCTTTAAAAAAAATCTGTGTTTTTCATAAAAGAGATGAACACTATTGATGGGCTGAACACACCTAACTTCGATTCTAACTTGAACTTTGGAACAGGGAAAAAGTTCTAACTCGAAATTAGAACTCAATGAAAGTCTATGGAACCAGAACTCGGAAAATCAAATGTCCCCATTTTGAAGGCTTATATGCATGTTATTGGCCATAAAAAGAGTATGGGGATTCGGGTACTGCCCTGGGGGACATTTATCAATGTAAAAAGCACTTTAAAAAATACAGTTTTTAAAGGAGCAGGGATTTTAACATTGCTTAAAGTGAAACAATAAAAATAATAAACAACTGCTTAGGGAGGCAGCCTGTATGAAAAGGTCACATTTTAGGTCAAGGTTAGAGATTTTTTTGATAAATTCTGGTGCCTCTTTGGCAGACGTTGGATGAAAGTAGCAACAGGTGCTTTAAAATTGGGCCTTTAGTGTTGGCGGTGCCTTCACACCGTAACCCTTCAGAGTTATTCTTGACGAGTGCAGGATTGAACCCTGCTCTAAAAATTCAAATTATATATACCTGTCATACAGGTGTGTAAAAAATGGGCCTTTGGTGTTGGTGCCTCCCCACTGTAACCCCGAACAGTTACTGACACCAGTTAACTTACACTAAACCTAACTACAACTAACGACATCTAACTACACCTAACTCTATCATTACCTCCAGCAACACACTTTATAAGGCTGCGGTGTAAGCAGGGGCATAACTAGAAATCACCGGACCCCATAGCAAAATTTTGTATGGGGCCTTGTGATTTCTAGTTATGCCCTTGCAGAGCCCACCTGATATCCCAAACAGCCCACCTGAAAGTTACGCTGCAGAGCCCACCATAGAGTCTCTATGGTGGGCTCTGCAGGGTCTCAGGTGGGCTGGTCACACCCCTGCACACCTCTTACCTGTCAGCCCCGGTCCACTGTCCGCCTCCTCCATGGTCGCTGACGGGCCCCGCCTCCTCCGTCACCGGGCCCCGCCTCCTCTTTCATTGCTGGGCCCCACCTCTTCCTCCGTCACTTGGCCCAGCCTCCTCCTCCACAGCTGCTGGCTGTCACTGACTTAACAGCAACTGTGGGGAGGAACGCATGGCTGCACAGATCACTGACAGGTTTTCAGTGATCTAACAGCGACACATTCCTCCTCACCCCCGCCAGTGAGAGCCAGCAGTCTGAGATGCTATAGTGACCCAGACAGCATGGCATCAGGGGGATGTCCTGGCTGGGCCCCCCTGTACCCCCAACCTCATAGCGGCCTCCTGGGCCACTATGGCGATTGTTACGCCACTGGGTGTAAGCAGCCTTATATAGTGTGGGGCTGGGACTTAGCTGTGAGCCATGATTGGGCAAAGCATCATTACTTTTCCCAATCATGGCTCTTAGAGTACACTGTGCCATGATCAGGCAAAGTCTTTCACTGACCTGTGGTCAGGTGCATTGCTTTACCCAATCAGGGCTTCACAAGGCACTGTGCGGTGCGCAGTGCCTTGTGGGGCGCTCGGTGTGCGAACAGCCCGCTGAACTGTTTGATAATTCGTGTGTTTGCCGAACACAGGAACTACCGATGTTCGAGTCGAACTGTTGCTCGACTCAAACATCGAACCCATCACTAATGAACACACCTGCCCAACTAGAAATGATAAAGTCCATAGCATCATCTATATGAGCATGATATACAGTATTTCAATAGGATATAGCAAAAAGTGTTTGGAAATGGGCAGCAAATGGGGAACTGGAAAAAAGTTGAACTGCCCTGTTCCAGTGGTGATCAAAACCATGCATGGGCATGCTTCTTTAGATATGATAAGAAATAAGTTGTAAAAGAATAAAAATTAGTTAAAAAAAGGTTATAAACAGCTATTTGACCCTTCATAAGCCCCTTTAGATATTAATACAACTAAATAAGACAGAGCTTTCCCTTACCATTAGGCCTGGTTCACACCTGGGCGTTTTACGCCCAGGTGTGAACCCAGCCTAAGTCTGCTACAATATGGATGTCTTGCAAGGTAGAGTCGATGCTACAATACTGGTAAGGCAACCTCCGAGGGCTTCGAAACACTAATTTGTCTTGGACAAAACCTTTAAGTAAATATTTTGTTTAACTTGAGGCATAATCCGTTGTATTTCCTGCTATCTGGCTCAGTAAACTTGTTTGTAAATTCAAAGTGCTGCAAATCACCATTTCTGGAGGTGGCAGCCGTATCCTACATTGGAGAATATTCTTCAGTTCTGCTGACTGCTGAGTGAGGTCTTTACAGACTATTTAAGCAATCTATTGGTTAACAGTGCACATGCATACATCAGTGATGACTGGGATAATTATAAATATGTTAATCTAAGAATTCTGTAAGCTTTAATTGCATACCATGGTTCTTCTTTAGTCAGCCACATTCTCACAATGTCATCTATCATGGCTGACAGCCAAGAGGTCTGCCAAGGGAGCAAGCAGCCGATCCCCTCTCTGGTGCATCCTACAGTTTACCACATCTTTTTACATAATGTCCTTTACTTCCCGTTCATCTAAAATTAAAACCCCTTTGTCATCAATAAAACATAGCCTTTTACTATGTAATATAATGAAAGGTTGTTCATTTTTCTGTATAATAAATAGAAGAAAAAGGGAAATGAAGAAAAAGGGGTTGATTTACTAAAGGAATAAAAGCTATTCTCTTAGCAAACTTAATTTTAACTTTTAAAGTGAGTATAAGTAAATAAAGTGAAGCTTTGTTAACTTTGAATATCAACTTATTTTATAGCACGATTGAGTATTTGAAGTGAACACAGATTTACTTTTTTCACCAACATTCACTTTACAGAAGTGAACATTCTCTTTGCTAAGTGAAGAGCTTTTACCCCTTTAGTAAATCGTACCTAATGCATTGATCGTTACCTTGCGCTGATGGGTACAACAAAGGGGCAAAAGGGCAACTGTCCTTATCTGACCAAAGCAAGAGGGCTGCCAAGAGATTTCCAGGCCGCAGAACCTGAATTAGGAATGGCAGCAAAGCAGCTCAACATCATAACCCCAAGGAGTTGTGAAAGCAAAGGGATCCCCACGGAAACCTACATTCCAATTTGTAAACAAAGAAAGCTGTGCATTGCGTTTTTTTTACACCGTATGCATGTGGTCTAACAAGTGTAATCTTTTTAATTGCTATGAAATCAATGTGAACCTAAAATATTCTTACTTTAAAATATAAAATATATGTGACCGGTGTGATCATAACCTAGCACTACTTATGTCTTGAAACAGCCATGGCCTGTGTTTTTGTGATAATGATATTACCACAAGACCTCAGTATTACTTATTCTTGTTCTGGCAAATTGGGGAAGGAATAAGGAAAGCTTCTCAACTTTGTTCTTCAAGGAATCTCAGCTGTGAAGTTTCTTCTTCTCACTTACATTATGCTTTATAATTATGTCTTCAATGCAGTCACCTATGGCTATAGCCTTTGTACACGGCGGAGGTGTCGAGCGGGAGGGGGGGCGGCCATTTTGCATCAGGGGTAACTTTACTGGCCCAAAGAAGTGATCTGGCGGCAGCTGATCCGCCAGAATCCCTTCTATTGTAGAGCCGGTAGACAGCTTTACAAAGGTAAACAGAGTCCCGGTGGCTAAGACTGCCGGGAGTCTGTTTACAGGGCCGTGCCGCCAATGATGTACTAGGCACGTCCGTGGCCCCGAAAGAGTTAAGGTGGGTGGGAAAGAATACGAAATGGCTACGTTTGCATTTTTTATCAGAACCACACATTACTCTCCCAAACTTAATGCAGGACCTCTCCAACTTGAAAGTTAATTATTAAAAGTCCTACACAATACGCTGTGAACATTTCCCTTTCAGCTAAAGCTGTTGAACAATGTCCCCCTTCCTTCTTTTCACCTGTGATAAAGCTCTATACGTGATTTCTTTGGAGAATTAGTTTTGCCTACCTGTCACTGCCCAGAAATAAAGGAGGTATTGGACTCACTGATGGTAAAAAGTATTTCTGGGCATGCCAGGTCATGAGATTGGTGGACTGGAAACTGCACACAGCATTAAAGATGGGATTGCCCTAAAAAAGTGCTTTTCACTCCACCCATTGAAGTCTATGCCCTGTATCCCTCCTAAGAGTTTTCCCAAGGCCATGCATGAGCATCCACTTACAGCATTCACTTTGCACAGTTTTTGCAATACAAGCAAAACGCTGCCTCTCTCTTCCGTCCCGTCCTTTAGCCTCATACACTTTAAGCAGAGTTTTAACTGTGCATGTTCAGGAACTTCCTACTGGAATGCTGTCCGCATTCTAGAATGATAGCTGGACATTTTTTTTTGAGGTTGAAGCATTTGAGACTGCGGTGCACTGACAGATCAATCCCAAACAGCTCAAATCCCTCTGTGGGCTTATTTACCAATCAAGCACCTAAACAACTATCAGATTATACTCTTCTACACAAGAACACTCACCTTAATGGTAACTTTATGCATTTTGCTGGAGGCTTCTTATCTCAACAATGCACCTTTGTTAGTTTTTTCCAACCAACCCCTTATCATTGAAGTGGTGTGTACACGTATCAAGTAACTGGTTGGAGATAAGAGGGCATCCCTTACACCTCTGGTATAGACACCCCTGGAGTGGAGCACAGAAAGTGAGAGTCCAGTTCTGGGCAGCTCACTCCTGGACACAGTCTTGGCTGCAAAGTGCTTATGCAAACCAGAAATGCAGCTGGCCAGGACACTGGGACTCAGAACAGGCCAGAATTATGGTCTGGACAGGTGGTGGCCGGTAGACAAGGAGACAGATAGCAGGCACGGTAGCAGGCAGAGTTGTGCTCAGGGGGCAGGTCAAGAGTTATAATCAGCCATAATCTGGAACTAGCCAAGGTAACACCAGGAATGAGCAGAGTTTACTTGACTTCACATCATCCCAATACCTTCCGCACCATACATCCCTTCCCAAACAACAGTACTTTAAGTCTCTGGCTCGAATTCAAGTTGGACGACCAGTTTAGTGAGGTGGGAATTTTCCTAAATTAAAAGAGTCTTAGGCCAGGCCGCAACCCTGACAGCCTTTGTCCAGAGGTGACACTCTACCTTCTGCAGTCATGGCAGACTCAGGCCTCCCAAACCTTGATCAAACCCGACTACCTGCCATTAATTTTCTACATCCATATTCTACATGTTTGTAGGACCATTTACACACCCACTAAATCTCCTGACCTCTTATAGGGAAACTTGTTCATGTATTTAAATGTTAATTGTTGATATGTTTATACTGTAGTCTTTATTCTTAGTCTACAACCAATTCCTGTACATTTGCACAGGTTCTTTGATGTATGACTGCATCATATATGTATTTTTTACAATTTTGTCTATAATTTACGCTTTAATAGAAAATACTTAAAAAATCCAAGCAGTGTGCTAATGGATGTGACACATTGAATATCAAGTGCAGACAGCTAAAATATGAGTTGTGAGTGGATTGACCCGTTAGAATAGAATTCCTCAAACACCCCTATCAAAAGCATACTAAAAACAGAAGGGCAGCGTATTTCTAATATAATTATGTGCATCCTAGCACTTAGATTATATTTGTTCTTGATGTTTCAGAAAAAAATTCACACCTGATTTGCATCCTTAGTAATCTCTTGGACGAATTGAGAGGGTGGACATTGGAGGGAGGCTACATTTTGCATTATGATTGTAAGGAAGCTGTAATCATCTTAAAAATGTCCGAAATCTTACTTCAATGGCTGCCAGGAATTATGAGAAATGTATACAAAGCACAAACTAATAAAGTGAAATTCAGACTTTAGAATAGGGGCTATTTTACTGGATATGGTAGTGTAAGCAGCGCACTGAATGAGTTTACTTATATTCCAGGGCTGAACAAAAAGATGCCGATTTGTTGATAATGCTGATGCAGGTTTAGGAATATTTCGCTAATTCTAGCTGTTGTGTGGAGGCATAGTGGTGAGAGGGGGTATGCAGGAGTGGTGCAATTATGGTGCTAAGAGGGGGTGTAACATGGGAGGAGGAATGCTGTAATGGTGGTAAATCGGGGCATTCAGCAGCATGGGCATGAACAGTGGTAAGAGGGGGTATGCAGGGGGTGGTGAAAAAAAGGGTGTTCAAGTGGTGAGAGGAGGGGTGCAGGGGTAAGAGGGACTGTGGGCACAATATGAGCCGGGGGGGGGGGGGGTTGCAGACATAATGTTGACATGGGTATGGGGGGCAGATGCAGAGAAAATGTTGGCTCAGTGACTGAATGGGAAGTTGAATTTTGACAATTTAGGAGTGTAGTGTCATAGGAGGAATGCTGCTGGTGCAGTAAGAGAGGATTTGGGCAGAGGCAGTGGCAGCAATATTATGGAATGTGCGAATGATTGAAGGGAGTAAAGCTCACCACACACATTACAATTTGATTGGAAAATGTTCCCATAGATTTACCAACAATTATATACTGCAAGATGCAGCTCGTACAGATTTATTGCATAGTTTAGGTGGCTTGTTATATTACATAAAGTGATAAGTTGACCTACATGGTCTTTTATAAGATGTGTATTGCTAGGCTCCTGGGAGGGGTAAGCATAATGTCATTCTTCATTATCATAGTGCTAAGTGCACATATGTTCTATCAGCTATAACAACCAACTAGGGTTTGACATTTTTGCAGTTAAAAAAAATCCTACTGGCTACAGCAAGTTACAACATATTGGTAGAAATCACTGCTTCATTATAGAGGCCCACCTAAGGCTTTTTATGAACTTGTAAAACACTACAGTTATAACAGTCAACTGGGGCTAGCAAAGCTGCTGGTATGAATATTTATGATGTGACAACCTCGTATTGTTCTCATATAACACACATTTTGTAAATTTCCATTATTTGTCCAGAGAGGCCATTCACAATTACAGAGTGTAAGCTTGCCTTTAGCATGCAAAGTAGGGGACAATGTAAATGCATCCTGGGCAAATTGGAACAGCAGCACTTACGAGTATAAATTAACTGGGTCTCTTTTAACAGTTTTTTGCTCTCCATTTTGAGAGGCAGGAGGCTGGTGACTTCAAAGACAGGATTATGTAAGAAGATTAAAAAAAAACTTGATCTAATGTCCATGTTTGAAGTCATGCAAGTCGGGCCTCTCAATAGGCAAGAGTGCAGGTGCATTTAGCTCTGGGGATGTTTAGGGAGAGAGGTGGTCTTTAGGTTTATATATATTGTGCGATAATCTTTCCAGATGTATTTAAAGTTTGTTTTTAGGCTTTGGGCCTTTGTTCCTCAAATTAATATGTTAATGTTCTCTCTACACCACAAAGAATTTGCATGTGTATACATAACCAACATTTGTGAACTGCTGTCATGTAAAATGGGTTTTCCCAAGCCAATCTATCAAGCTACAGCTGAGCTGCTCCTAAAGAGTGTTAGAACAAATAATTGACACTGTAATCTTAGAAAAATGGAGTAATCACGGCTTTATAAAATGCATATATTCAACTGATTTCAATCCATAGAAGACTGGCTGCGTGCTGAAGAATTGAACATTTAATTGCTGTTTCAACAGTTTTTGCTTAAATACCATGCAAATATAATAAACATCTAACATTGTGACATTGAAAAGATGGGAACTATAATTGCAAAAGGATTACCAAACCATAAAGTATGGAATTACCAGATGATCCCTCACTCTAGTCTATTCAGTGCCATGCATTGTGGCAATAGGTAGGTGGATGAATATCATTTAGGCACAAAGATCAAATGATAATAGCATACATTTAGACCTGCACATAAGTATATTCAAATCATTAAAGTAACAATTTCTGTTCTCCAAGCATGCAAACATAGTGCCTTCATTATCTGCTCCATCGACTGTGTCAAAAGCACTTCTCCTTTATGCAAACTGTGCTGTCTAAGCAAACTAAAGAATGCTGGTACTGATATGCAAATTTGGACTTTTTAATGAAAAGTCCACAGCTAAGCCCTCATATCCACCTCTAAGTACTTTCCCTTCAGTGATACATGACAGTCACAGGAAAGAAGTGAAATAAAAGCGATGGACCTACAAAGTTTGTCCCATTGGTGTGACTGGCCAATCAGAATGTGAAAGAGTTGGTATAGGTGATCAGACTACCAGAGAGGCAGCTTCTACATTCCAGAAAGATCTCTACTGTCTCCTTGATTTGTTGTGTCAAATTTCAGGATTGTGAATTGAAGCACCACACTCTGTTTAAATGTTCAGATACATATTTACTAGGGATGCACCGATGCCTGAATTTGGTATCGAGTACGATTATCAATATTTTTTTTTTCAGTACTCGAAGATAACGATTACCAATACCAGAAGTCCCATAAAGGAAGTTGGGCGGCGTGTAATGACTCTCCGCCCGGCTTCCTGATTAGCCGGGAAGCTGAGCGGCGTGTAATGACTCGCTACCCGCCTTCCTGATTACCTGGGAAGGCGTCTTTATGCTCCCTTGTCACCAGGTGATGAGGAAGCATTGAGCTGGCTTTCTGGCCAATCCGGAAGCTAGGGGTTAATGACTCGCCACCTGGCTTCCTGATTGACTAGCTTCCCGACCAATCAGGAAGCCTGGCGATGAGTCATTACACGGCAGCAGGCTTCCTGATTGGCCAGGAAACCGTCTCCATTCTCCCTGGTGACGAGTGAGCATGGAGCTGGCTTGCCGTCCAATCAGGAAGCCAGGCAGCGTGAAATGATGCATGACGCCCTACTTCCTGATACCAGAAGTTCGGGATAGGCATCAGGAGCATTTGGGCAAGTACGAGTACTCACCCAAATACTCGGTTTCGGCACCGATACTGATACTAATATCAGTATCGGTGCATCCCTAATATTTACTCAATGTAGGGTTGAGGAACATTATAGAAATAGCTAACGCATTTTGGGGCATATATAAATACCCCCTTCATCAGGACTTACTAAGGAAGAACATGTATCAGGACTGTGATGACTCAAAATCAGTTTTGTCCAGTGTTTGAGAAGGCACAGACCTCTTCTGCAGATGTTTTGGCTGCTTGGTAAGCCTTGATGAAGGAGGTATTTGTGTAAGCCCCCGGAACATGTTGGCTATTTTTATACTGTCACCTTGAAGTGCATTATTCTACCTAAAAACCATCTGCATGACAGAAAAAATCTATACGTATGGTCTAGGGATGCACTGATATATCGGCGCTGAAACATATCGGCAGAAAATGGCACTTTTGGCATAAGAGCCATGTTTCGGCCGATAAATCGGCGCATCCCTGGTTTCTTTTCTCCCCGCTGGGCGCTGTTCCAGCGGGGAGAAAAGAAAGTGACAGCCGGCCGAGCACTGCAGGACGAGAGCGCTGTGAGCGGCCGGCGTCTCCTCCCACACCGCTCAGCCGCCTATCACAGTCCGGCAGAGCGGTGTGGGGGCGGAGACAGCACTGTCACGGGAGGCTGGGCTTTCCTCTCTACACCGCTCGATCAGGCTCCTGTGACAGCGTGTCAGAGAGAAAAGCAAGGTACACACACTCAGTGATCAGTGATCGCTGAGTGTGTGTACATAATTGAGGATATGGTATGTTAACTATATCCTCAATTATGAATGAATGGGAGGGATCTGCATCACCCCCATTCATTCATAATTGTAGTTATACTAAACATACAATGTTCTCATGTTATCAATGAACAGGAGCACTCATAGAGGATTCCTGATCATTGACAACAGGGGACACAGAAAAAGAGATTGAGGACTCTGTGTTCTCAATCTCTTTTTCTATTTTAAAAGGGAAATATCAGGGGTCTGTTTAGACCCATAATATTTCCACAAAGCCCCTAAAAGTAAAGTAAAAAATAAATATGTTTAATAAAAATTGAATTAATAAATAAAAATAAATATAAACAAATTAAAAGGTTTATAAAAAATTAAATATTTAAAAAAATTTTAAAAAAACATTTTCGGTTTCGGCCTGACATTTTTTTAAAATTTTGGTTTTGTTTCGGTTTTAAAATTTCCATTTTGGTGCACCTCAAACTTCAAGCATCCAGTTTCTCATTTCTCAAAAGTAAATTATTAAGATTTTTTTCTAATATAATAATTTTAGATATAATATTAATTTAAAGGCCATACACCACATTTTCCCCTGAGGTTGCACACTGCTTCCCTCCCCTGAAGGTCTTCCACACTGTACTATATGCTTTTTTTAAATATTTACCTGTTCCTAAAGTCTTTAGGCTGGTCACGTGACACTTATCTTTGAAAGAAATTCCCTTGCCTCTTCTTCTGGTGACAACCATGAAATAACATGAGCTGTCTTTGCTGACCTATTGTGTAAATGCAGGGTCCCTGGCAGTTTTGTTGACCCTCTTGTGTCTAGTTTCAATACTTTGATTCACTGACACGTACCGAGCATAAAGATCAGGAAACTCAGAGTGAACTCAGAACTCCTGAACTGCCTATCTTCAGGTCAGTGACTGAAAAAGTATTGAAGCCATTGGATTACCTTGACAACTAGAAACGGGGTAGGCATGGCAGCCTCCATGTTTCTCATATTATAGGTTCCCTTTAAAGCAAAAATAGACCAGGCCTTATATGTTTTTTCCTTCTCCTGGATTAAGGAAGGTTTAGAGGTTCTAAAATTTAAGAGTTTTTCTTTCCAAGTCTGAACTGAGTGGAGATGTGTCTTTTTCAACCTCTGAAACCATTAAATAATGCTGTATTGCTTCCTAATATGAATGCACGGCTAAGAATCATGGTCATAACTACACTCCTTTGGGATCCAATGCAAATTTCAGTATGTAGTCTGCAATGTCTCCTCCTAATTAATTACAATAATCATACACAAAATGTCTCCAGCAATAAAGCTAATCTATAAGCAGGAAGAAATCCTTTAGCTGAATAACACAAAATGATGAAACATCCTCCGGTGCCATATAGCAGATTATTGAGTATTCTTGACCCTAGTGCACAGTGGGGCCACCAAGACAATAAGCCCTGAAGATTTTGTTTCCACTGCTTGTAGAATATGTACATACCTTTGGGAAATTCGTGTGCAAGTGTCCATTACCTGTTAAGTTTTTTTTTTAATGGTAGAAGATGTATAATTAGCAGTTGTGGTTTAATTCAAGTCTTAAAGATGATTTTATATACTGTATCTATAAAGCAGTATTATGAACACAAGCCTATATACATTTTCACATTTCTTAGTGGCTTATAAGGAACACAATCATTACTGTAGCCATTTATGTTTGTAATACTGATTAACCACAGTGGTTATAAATCTGTAAAAACATATCAAGCTCTGCGGTGCTTGTCCCTTTTTAAATCTAAATGAGTCAATACGTTAAGTCTGTAATCATACAGTACTGTTAACTGTAGAAGATCTTAAAGGTGGGATAAGATGGTAAATAACAGTCAGGATGGTAGTTCTAGTCCCTAGTTAACCAACCATATTGTGAACATACCACTATCACGGCTGATGTAGACTTTGCCCTTTCAAGGCAATCTTCTTCACAGCTGGATATGACATTCTCATTTATTTCCAATGGTGGATGTAATTTCCCTTCTATACATGTATACCATTGTGTAACTTTCTTGTTCTTAATCGGTGTATACTATATAGAAATGGCACACTTTCCACATTCCATGGTGTTAAGTAAATATATACAATGGCTATAGGTTGACTACTTTTGTACAGTACCATTTGTCTTGTAGCCTTAGTTCAGCATTCTTTAAGATGTTGGTTAGTCAGAAGCTGATTCTGCAAACTATAACTGTGTAAACAAACAGCATATTTTGACATTACCACTCTATTGAACACAAACTATCATATTAAGCTCAATTCCCATTTGTAATTATCCACCATCCTAGTAATTCCCTGTCCAGTTGGTCAGCTACTTCACTTGTAGGCATTCATTTTGTCTGAGATGTCTGTAGCATATGGACATTCAATTTGTTGTTTTTTAAAGATATTAGCTAGCGTTGACTGGTGACCTATAGCAAATGCACTCAGCCTGTGCTCCTTTGCATTTATAAAGCCACTGATGCACCTTGAAAATCCTATTACAACAGTGGGTACATTATCCCTTAAATCTTCCTATTAAATGGAATGTGGAACGTCTCCTATACATTCTTCAGAATCAATGGACGTGAAATGATCAGGCTGTCTGAGGCCTTAAAAGATTTTTGATTTTAATTTACAATTCTGTTGCCTAAATTATATTGGGGGACTTCTCTTAAATCAATCCACAGATACATAAGTAGCCCATAGACATGAGTTAATAGTTGTCCCACCTAAGTGTTTGAGGACAAACAGATGATGATTTCATGTCTGTAGGGGTAGAAAACAGCTCTTAGGAGAACATTGATTGAATAGGTTAGCAGGCCGTGCCCTCTACTTTTCTCCCGCAAAATAAGAAGCACAGGTAACGAATGCCTATGGACTTCTCTTCCTTCCCCTGACCTCTCTTCTAATTTAAAATTAGAAATCCCCTTCCATCTACTGTACTTTGAAATAAATGTGCTTGGTCAATAGCACTCATAAGGTTTGTTTACATGAGGGCTGTTGGTTCATGCCTGTATATCAGACTGCCCTCTAATTTCTAAAGCTAATTTACGTAAGACAAACTGGGTATGTCACACAATTTGATTTTCCAGATAAGGGAATCTTACACGAATGTTCCTTTGAATGTCAGCTTTTAATTAAGAGTAGAAATTAGATAAATAATCTGCATCTCTGAGGATATGAATGATTGAAATCCCAAATCAGCAATATGTTGTGATACATGATCGAAATCTGACTGATATGAGCAAAATGTTATAATCCAACAATCGGTCAGTTTGTAATTTAAATGATCTATTAGTCTATTTGTCAATTCCATAATTTAAAAAAAAAATGCAATTTTTTAAATTGCCCAATGAAGTTTCAGAATATCTGGGATGTTTGATGTAATCTCCCTTCACTCTCATGGGAGACAATGCATCTTGATATAGGTGTTTATAGGGAAATCCATTACTATGTTTTTTTCTGTATTTTACTTTAACTCACCCACTTTGTTGTACCCAATATTAATAATGAGACATATGAGATAATAGTTTGCTGCTAAAGTTTCCATTTATTGTTGTTTCTTGATATCAGACTTCTATGTTTGTTTCATCACAATTGCTTTAGTAATACATTCTGTACATTTTTTGTGTGTTTAATCAACAAACTAAAAAAAAAATGTTTTTACCTTGATTGTTTATGTACCTGAGCACCAATTTCAGGGCATTTTTGCCATGTTTTAAATTCTTGGATCAGTGTTACTGTGTAAAAATAAATTCGCCCAAGGCACTGCCATGTTAATTAACTGTGGTGTGCAGGAACAGACCTTGTCCAGAGATTTGACTCCTTACCTTTAAAAGTGTCAGATATTTAAATATAAGACTCCAAAATGGCATGTTTCTCACAGCTGATTATTCGGGACCGGTGGCATGAATATAAAAACGAAAGAGATTTCTGATGTGTCTTGGTCTATTACTATAATCTTAGTTATATTGCTTTACATGTAATACATTCACTTTAAGTTTGCAATAATCCAAGAGTCTCATATCTAAATTGGACCATATACTCACAGACATTAATAATAAGCCTGATTAAACTTTATCACGGGTGACAGTTTCTCAAGCAAGAAAGCACAGAGACATTAGACAAGCAAATATCAGGTAGATGTTAAATTATAGAGGAACAGAATCTGTAATAATTAAGATGTTGAAGACTTTTACATTCTGCGTTGTAAAATGATGGTCTCTTATTTTTAAATGTTCCTTTTAACTTCTGTTTATAAACCCCTTTTTTTAAAACAAATTATTAATAATTGTTCCTAATGACACATGTGACATTGTGTGTCACTGTCATGATAATAACTCTAACCTGACTAAATTACGGTGAATCTGTCATATGTGACAGAAGATCAAGGTATTGTAAAGCAGAAAGACACAGTTTAGAATTGACTTAAAAATTAAACTTTTTGGAATTTTTGAAGTTGGAGCAGCAAATTCATCAGTGGACAGTCAGGTTTATTAACTAATGTTTATAGATCTACCTGTCTCATAGAAGCAGTAGTTGTCTAGAATTTGACAACTACAAATTGCTCTGTTCTTTCAGCAATAAATATATTTTTTTTAGCGTGGCGGCACACAGAGTGAAATGTTATTGCATTGTCACATTAATGCTCAGCTTTGAAAACCTGGGCAGAAAGATGTTGATTTATCTAATTAGTGAACTACTGCATATGTATGTGCTTTTTTTGTGACACGTCATCTTTTTACAAAAATCATCTCTTTTTGATTCATACATATCATGGATTTTGGGACAGAATCTTATTTCAGTACTTTTATCATTCTAACCATCCGATAAGCCTCAGTGTTATGATAAGGAAAGCAGCCATGCCATCTTAGAAAGCACCAAAAATAGAACTCCTGCTGCAGGGGATACCGGTGATTGGACTTCAAGCTCTGAGCAGACTTCTGGAGTGATCCAAACACAGGATTAGGAATCTAGATTTCTTCAGGCATTCAGCACACATACAGTGTAGAAATTGCCCGCGGTTGTCATACTTGCAAGAAGGTGACATTTGAATTTTCTAGCCATTTTAAGAAACCATAGCTGGTTGCAGGTTGAAACAGCTAATTTGTAATAACATTAAATTACAAAAAGCCTTTTTTCAATGAAAGAGGACTCTCCTTTAAATATTGAAGAATGTGTTGCCTTTTCTAGTAGGGTGAAAGTGTACAGTTATTTAATACATATATAATGTAACAATACAGAATGCATTATGCTTTCTTTCATTCCAGTATAGCATTTAGATTAATTTGCTGCCTTTTTTATTGCACACTTATGCATTTGCAGCGCATATGCAATGGTTTACGACCTAATTGTATTTTGATCATGTTTTTTAAATATTGGATCATTATTCCGGATGTCTTATGAAAAATATCTATATGCACAACATATACTACATTTACAGGACAAGAAGAATTGCAGTGTAACTAATTGTCTGCAATAAGTCAAAGAAGGAAGCCAGAGACCTCCCAGGTTCAACATGTGCTGCTATACCTAATTACTGGAGTTCTTTCAAAGTCTTCCTTTCTTCAGTCAACAGTACCTGCTATCAGTAGGTGATGTTCTATAATAGAAGACATAAATCCTATAAACATACCTGCCTTTTTTGGCAGCTGTTTCCGCTCTACATTTCAGGTAATATCTTAGACACAGTCCAGTATTGTTCCCCCTAGGTAGCCTGTGTGTAGCATCAGCCCGATCTTATCTCTCCTTACTTTGATTATACACTGTGTTTTGTAGGAGGATGCCCATATTTCTGTCTAGTTACTCCAGGCTACAGGTCTAGTCACGAATACCGATGTCTTAGTCTGGAAGCCGGTGCATAAAATACAACACTATGCTATACATGTTAATGTAGCCTAGTACGTTTACTTGGTATCACCAATTCTTTAAATACTAGGAGCCAGAAACTTTGGGCTAGATCAAGCGAATGTTTCTTTGCAAACGAACTTATCACACATATGAGAATAGTATTATTTTTTTCTCACATTTACAGTAGTTGTGTTCTACGACTTTAAGAGAAAGGAATTACATTTGTAAAGAAGAGTATAGAAAGTGCACAATTAAGATCCTCTACTAAATGAGTACTTAACCTGTGATCACTTTGAAAATGTAGCCAAAAGCAGAGCCATTTCAAAGTTAATTTCCTCTTCACGTTATTGGATGATTGTAGGGAATACAGCTTTGCTTAAATGATAATGTACTCCTTTAGTAAATGATACGACAAGGTAACAGTAATACTAGGGTACTGTTAACTTAAGTTCTTTTTTTTGTTTAATCAGTTTGGCAGATTCCAGAATTATTTGTACTGAAAATTTGTACATGAGAATTCACTAAGGGGCCAAAAAAATGCGATAATATTGTCAAACAAATCTAAAAATATTATCACATAATAATATTAATAATAATAATACAAAAATAAGAAATATATATATATATATATATATA
>NW_017306596.1:828018-832704 GCF_000935625.1 Nanorana parkeri | reverse complement strand
TATATATATTGAATACGGATCTATTGAGAAATAAGACAAGTCTAGTGCATCGATAAATATATAGATAGCTGTGATACGATAAATATCGGCAGATGATCTGGTGCAGGTTGCATCTCACCTTCCTTGCGCTTCCTCTGTTGTTTAATGAGAGTCAAAAATATAATTTATGTTTAGCAAAATAATTCACCCTGTACTTAAAAATCTTAATCTTGAATGTGCCCATACAAATATAATGTGAACACTAACACGATATAAAATTAGATGGATTTACTTCATGACATATCTAACAGACGATATTACTAAACATGTATTAGTTATTCTATTCACGGATCCCCTATATTCTGCTACTAAATAGTGAAAGTTGTTGTAACTGTTAATGTATTTAACTTAATTAAGAGGATTATTTACTATACTGTACACTAGTGTTTTTACATTATATTATTTACACTTGTATTAGCTTTATTAACTGCTGTGGAATATCTTTATCATTTAAAAAAATTTGAAAATAATTACAAGGTCTATAATGATCAGCATTATTTTATACTATAAGCTTTTACCAAAAGTAACATTTGTCAGCAACAAGTAAACCAACTTCTTGACTTATATTACAAAAATAAAAGTATGGTGAGGTAGAGATCTTTGAAGTTTGCAGCTCCTGAAAATGACTCAGAAAAAGATAACATAATCTGTAAGTTTCCGATTTCCTGCCAGCGCCTTATTAAGCAGCAATAAATCACTTGTGATCATTTGTCTCGCTAGCTGTTGGAGAGTGTGATTTACTTATTTCTCAGTTGTATCTATCACTGTATTTGGGTGGCACCTGTAATCAAACCTCTAATTTATAGATAACTGTCTGCAATTTATACAGAATGTCAGCTTTTCCTCGGCGGGCTGTGGCTTGTCTCTGAACAAGAAATGGGATATACATAACTTCTGTACAGTCATGAGACTTGTAGAATATAAGTAGAAATATATACGGTACACGTAACATTATATACTGATATAAAGCCATAACATTATTCCAATCAGAATATGTTCTAGATCAGGTAAGCCCGCAGGCAATGGCTAATAACATTTCATTCACTTGGTAACATTTTTTTGTATATGTTAAAGACAATTAATAATAATAATAATAATATATAATTTCTTATTGTCACACTTACGTTTTGCTTTTTATTTGTTCAGTTCTTTCAGTCTGATTTTCATCTGAACAGTGCTGTCTGGCAGAACGAATATATGCAAGCTTCGAATATCAACTAGCCAGAAAGAACTATTTATCTATATTCTGTTTCAGCTGCAGGCACCCTTATTGTGACACATTATTGCTTAATATAAATGGGCAATACGACACGTTAATAAAGCCGGTTACCTGCCCACTTATGGTGTGGAATTCCATACTGGTAATCATTATGCAAAATTAAATCATAGGCTTTGAAATCATTCAATATTCAATTCACACTCCTATGAGAAGTTCAATGAGCAATGAATGAGTCAATATCTGATGATAAACCCGACACTGTTAATCAGTATGTAAATGTCTAGTTGCGATCATTTGTTTTATTCATGTACATTACACGCTGTATTAGGAGCGCAACAGGTTTTTAGAAGAAGCACCGGGGTGCAGTTATAGATAAAAATAAACGTTGGAACACTGTAAGCCAAATCTAAGGTACACACCTTTGGTAACAAAATGATATACTATAAACGCTGAGTTGAAATGAGATTTAATAGTCCACCAATACAGATGAGAAGATTATCTGCATGAACACAGTGCATTAATAATATAAGGATAAAACCTATAATAACGTGCCTACATTATGTACAGTAAAGTGCTGGCTTGCTCAGAAAACTTGGACATACAGTACCACATTGGGAACCAAATAAAGGTTCTTCTATAGGCGAGAAAAGAATGTCAAAGTGTAAAAGGCTGATCTAAAAAAAAAAATACATCTAATCTTACAAATGATAGAATCATCTATTACATGTTAGAAATTGTACAGCCACTGTGAAAAGTAAGTCTTTAGGATGATACCAAATACTATAGTATTTAAAAAAAGAAAGAAATAGTATGGTTCTGTTGCAGTCAACCAAAAACACATGTAACATATAACTAAAATAATGTCTTCTAGTTACACTATGGAAACTGATACCGTTTTCGAGCGACTATAAGTGTCCAGTTTAGAGTACTTGATGGTCCCTTTGTGGGGCTGTAGAAGTTTAGCTATGAATGGACCAGTACTGAGTGCAGCATACTACTCTTATTCTCCGAGTGAGTGGAGGCAGACTGCTCCAGGAGGGAAGCGGCCACAGTGGCTGTAGGGGAACACATGGTAGAGGGATTCACAGTCAGGCTTGGGATTGCAGACACTGGTGGCAGAGAGGCTGTTGGTTTTATAGGGACAGGCACGGCTGGGATAGTCTGACTTGGAGCATGGCAAATAGTTTTCATTGGCATGCCAAAATGCCCATACTCTTGTGGCACAGTCATGCTCGCCATAGAGTCCATCATGCCAACGTGGGGCCACATGGAGCTGACCATATTGCTGAGTTGACTGGGCACTGGATATCCCAGGTGATGCATCATGGACGCTAATGGAAGTCCACCACTCATCACTCCCTTGTAATCTCTGCCAATAATGTTCTCTATAGCAAAGGGGTGCTTAAACCCCGTGGACTGGCTTCCATTGAGACTATAGGGCTGAAAGTGGGGTAGCCTCCCAATACCTGCCACTGCTGCGCTCTCTGGAGTAGTCAGACCCAGTTTGGTTTGGCCATGCTGGTGATGAAAATAATGGATCATTTGGTGATTTTTGGAGGCCAGGTGCTCAGCTCGGAGCACTTTGAACCTTTTTCTTCTCCTCAAGAAGCTGCCATTCTCAAACATGTCCCCGCAGTCTGGGTGCAGTGCCCAGAAGCTGCCTTTGCCAGGCTGGTCAGGTCTTCTGGGGATCTTGATGAAGCAGTCATTGAAGGACAGATTGTGCCTTAGAGAGTTCTGCCACCTCTGGGTGTTCTCCCTGTAGTAGGGGAACCGGTCCATGATGAACTTGTAAATGTCACTTAGAGGTAACATCTTCTCGGTGGAGCTCTGGATGGCCATAGCAGTCAGAGAGATGTAGGAGTAGGGTGGCTTCTGATCACTATAGGAGTTCTTCCCTGGTCGAGGCATGCTTAATTTTTTTCAGGGAAGAGTCGAGTCCAGCTTGTGATTGCTAGGTCGATTTAATTCAATTTGCATGTACAAAAAAAAAAAAAAGTAACATTCAATAAGCAAAAGTAAAGAAACCAGGTCAGGTTGTCTTCTTTCTATCCTGCATCAGCAGCAAGAGTGAAAAGTTTGTAGGATGCTGCGAGGACTCGTCTTCTGAATACTCTAGCTTCGGAGTGACAGATAGGAATGAATCAGACAAGAGTTCATCAAGCAGAGGCGGCTAAATGGCTGTGATCAGCACTCTAGACCCCTCCAAACAGCCCAAGTGAAAGGAGTCGCATCTTGCTGCTGAGATGGCTAGTGGTGAGGCTCTGCCCGGGGATGCTGATGAGCAGGAGATGCTTTAGCTCTGCTTGTTGCCTGGTTTTGTACTGATCACAGAGCAGCTAAAACCCCCGCTGCTGCCTCTTCATTATCACATGACAATCGTTAAGGGACTCCGCCACTCCACCACAGAAAGTCTAATCTCGTTTCATTTGCAGCTCTTTACGAGACCCAAGGAGTGCCAATGTGTACTGTAGAGAGCTCGGTGTGAGGTCGTCCTGGAGAGGTTTTGGCTGGGAAGGTATGCAGCACTTTGATCCCTTTCATTGACAGCTTTCCCTGCATTAGAAACGCAGACCTCAAGCATTTGCCTACTAGAAGAGTTAAGTGGAGAGCATCCACTAGTTCTAATGGAATTCTCACACTCTCTCCTGCACTCTGATTATATACAATCTGCATGTATGGTGGGGAGTTGGGGGCTTTTCAAGAGGACATTTCTGTACTGCCAGTGAACTCTTTTTTTTTTTTCTAGCACCGAACTAATCAAATAGCCTTCCACAGAAAACTCTAATTCATCAGTTAATAGTAATGTACAAGTATGCTTAACACAGGATCGTTTTCACTTCTTTCTTACTTTTACAATGAAGTGATTATTCCAGTTCTGTTAATGCCAATTATATTTTCATTTTAATTTCTTAGACTTTTTGTGGCAACTTTGTGAAAACATTTAAGTCATGTTTTTCTTTTTATTGGATGCAAATCCTTTCTGGACGATGTAATACTTCTAGGCAAAGTAATCACATGGATACATAAGATTTGTGCTGTATTCATCTTTTTGTGATATAAGAAGAAAGACACATAACACAATTAAAAGTATATTTTTAAAATGTTTCTTTATTGTCTATTTGTCATTTCTGAAATAGGGGATAAAAAATAGAAATATTATCAACATGTAAGATCTATTAATGCAAAATAGTCAGTAAAGGCTCTATTTAAAGGGTTTCTAGATCCTCAGCTTTTTTTTGCATATATCTACTGCTAGCAAAATCGCTTTAACAGCGGTTTAAACTTACCTGTGAATTTCCTGCACGGGCGGCCACAAAGCATCGGGGGGCGGGCACATGCGCAGTTCACATTTTTGGCCGGGACGCGAGGAAAGACACAAGGTAAGTCTATGGACGCGTGCACCCGCATGCAGACACCATGGGATC
>NW_017306596.1:820681-828001 GCF_000935625.1 Nanorana parkeri | reverse complement strand
CGTCCACGTTCACACAAGCCGCCGTCCTCGTCCCCGCCGCTACGATGGCCTCCGGTTCTCTCCCCTTCTCTCGTAATTGCCGCCCTCTGCGAATCTGCCGCTCCAGGCAAACGCCTTGTTTGCCTCGCGGCAGATATGCCCCTGCATGGGAGAATACGTGCCAGCAAGCTCAGAGGAGTCAGTGTTGATTTGGAGATTCGCGCGGGGCTGGAGAGAAGGCAGAAAACGTCAGGAAAGAAGAAGAAGATCGGATTAAAAGACATAATTTAAGGTAAGTGCTTTAATTAACGTTGGGGTGAGGGAAACCATTTTTTTGCCTTTAATGTCACTTTAAGTGCTAATGTCAGCTGGATTATTTTGAATATGGCCTATGATATAATCCATAACTTTTAGGGCTGTTCAAATAAGTACCATACCTGGTACAAGTACAGATTATTTTCTAACTCCAGGACTAGACTAGAGAAAAACGTTAGGAGGCAGCTGTCATTTTTAAGGAGCATTGGCTATGGGGCTCCAAGGAATTGTGCATCCGTTTTACAGTATGTTATGGATGCACCGATACAATTGTTTCCAGACCAAGTACAAGTAGTTGTCCAAGTACTCACAGATACAATTACATACATTTTTCTTTCATGTCACGTGACAATTTTTCTACAACAATACAGACTAATGATTTCAGGACAGTGGTGGTGCACCAGGGCCCTGTCACAGCTGCAACAGCAGTGACCCTGGTAGTTCTCGTGAAAATGGCAAGTATCGGCACTGGTATCTGAACTGGTATCTGGACATCCCTAATAACTATTATAATGAAGGTAAAAGACATAGGATAGGATAGCTGCAGGGCCGGTGCTAGACTATTTTGCACCCTAGGCAAGACCAGCTACTTGCAAAACCCCCAGCCCCCCTCCCGCGTGGCTCCATTCTCCTACCGGCTAGCATCTGCAGGCGACAGGTGAATTTAAGCTGCTGGTAGCAATAGCGAGAATGCTATTTGCTATTGTAATGTGAAATAGCCAATAGCATTCTGGCTATTGAAACACCACATACTGAGCAGAGGAGCTGACCTAAGACAGAAAGTTGTCTCTCAGTTCCGCTCTTCTGCTCAGTGGGTTCAATAGCCAGCGTGCCACTAGCTTCTGCAATTTGAAATGGGGGGGCACCGTGGGGGGTGGGGGGTGAGTGGTCAGGGCTGCACCCTAGGCATCAGTGCCCCCTAGGCGGCTGCCTAGTTTGCCTAGTGGCAGCACCGGACCTGGATAGCTGTAACTACACAGAATGTTTTTACTTTTGTTTTATTTAAATAAGACATAGGGGTCTATTCACAAAGCTGCCGAAGGATCTAGCCGTAGCTTTGGCTGATCCTTCGGCTAGCTTCGGCCCCAGGACCCCTTCGGTTCAGTAGATTCACTGTAGCCCGTACAGCTCCCAAAGTTGGACGAGCGGCTCAGTCGAGCCGAAGGCATATGCTTTGGCTCGACTGAGCCGAGGTGAAAGCCGAGGCTGGCCGACAGCCTGCTACTAACAGCTGGGCGGAGCCAGCCATCATCTCACGGCTGGCTCCCGCCACTTGCATGCAGAGACAGATCAGCGTCCCCTGGTTACCAGGTAAACAGGGATGCTGATCACGATATCTCAGTGTGTAATTACAGTTCAGCGTCCCCTGGTTACCTAGTGACCAGGGGACGCTGAACTGTCATGAGAGCTTGTCGGAGCCGGCAGTGATATCAAAGCCAGCTCTGCTAAGCTCTCATCGTAATGACAGAACAGCGTAACCAGGGACGCTGATCTGTCATTAGGATAAGAGCTTAGCAAAGCCGGCTTTTATATCACCGCCAGCTCGGACAAGCTCTCATTGTAATGACAGCTGGTCCCGGCCAATAGAAAACAGTCGGGCGGAGCTTGCTGTCACTGCCCAATCGTTTTCGACTTTTTTTCGACTTTTTAAAACAATTTTTCTATTCTGCTCGGTACCACAGTGGTACCGAGCAGAATAGCCGAGTAGCCTGCCGGAGCCGATTAGCCTGCAGGAGATTCAGCTCAGCCGATCCAGATGTTGGATCAGCTGAGTCGAACTCCTTCTGCACTTCGGGTCATGTTCGCATGTTCGGCCGACCCGAACCCAGCCACAGCAAGCCGATGTACGGCTGATTTCAGTCAGTCAGATTACGGCTGAATCAACAGTACAAGCCTGAAGTGAATAGCCGAACAGCGTTCGGCTCACTTCACTTCGGGTCGGTTATTCACCAGGCTGCCCTAGGCAGCTTGGTGAATAACCCCCATAGTCTGTAAACTGTGCTAGAGTTGTGTTGAGGCCCCTTTCACACGGGTGTACACTCAGTCCATTTTTGACACGTGATTACACGGTTTAAAAACTCAGGGTTATTCACTAAAGAGTGAAGAGTTTGGAGAAGACAGGAGAAGTGAACAATCTAGGACAACATAGCTGAACTGGAAAGTGAGCTGAAATGGAGAATTTTTCCAAATCAGCTATTTTGTCCCAGATTGTTCACTTCTCCTGCCTTCTCCAAACTGTTTTACCTTTCCATCACAGCCCTGCCTCACAGCACAGCCAGGTAGAAGAAACCACTTACAAAATAAAGTGATATATGCTTTCAACCACACGCTTTGTATCCAACTGTAACAACTTTAATGCCAAGGGCTAGCTTTATGTTTACTTTACTTTGCCATACATTTGATCTGCTCCCCTCTCCCCCCACACCTTCCTATCGAGGGTTGTGATTTGAGGTGCATGTAACTGTTATTTCTTCACTGACATTGTAATGACCTCCTGCCCACATGACATGTGATTGGTGAACACAGCCCCAGCATCTGCAGTTGCTCAGTATTCACAAAGTCACAACTGCACATGTGCTGTGATGCCACTTTATGTGTGGAGGCTTCTGTGTATATGCGAGTGGGTGGATCCACACAGTCTGGCAGCACCCATGACTACAGCCGCGGGCTATTATAGATGTTGGCAGTATGTTCCAGATTTTAAATCCCTTACCCTGTACCTGCATGACTCATATACATAAAACACACTGGGGGGGATTTATCAAAACTGGAGCAGACAGAGCTAGAGCAGCTGCCTATGGCAACCAATCAGCATCTCTCTTAAGTTTGCTCAGGTAAGATTTGAAAATAAGACAAAGAAGCTGATTGGTTGCAGTGCTAATCTGCTCCAAATTCTGTCTGCTCCAGTTTTGATAAATTCCCCCCTATGTGGTATTTAATGATTATACTTACATACACATATCACTGAGACCTTGCAATTCTGGACTTGTTACATTAACTACCATTTATATCTATAATGCTGTGTTCATATAATGTTTTGAAGCTTATCCCTAAAAGAGTAAAATGTCCTTTTTTTACTGCCATTATCCCAGAGGGAGGCCAAAATGCTGCACTTTAAGGAGGTGGTGCAAAGAAGCTCTTCTCTGCATTTCCTGATGTTGGCAGGATCTCCACAGTGGAGTCATAGCTACAGGGGGATCAGCCTACAGCCATAGGCTATCCGGCTTTTCACAACACATGTGGAAGGGCAGAAAATCCTACAGTCAGGGGCAAGGGCAGACAGCAGCAAACATTTTGCATAGAATCATATAGCCCTAGGCTGCTCACCATACCCAGAATTGTTTTTTGGTAGTTTTTTACTCTTTTTTCTGGGTTTTTTGGGGGGCTGCAGAGTGTACACATGTCACTGACACAGGCAAATTAATCTTTGTTTGCAGCACATCACTGCATGCTTGTGCAGTAACGTACTGTGCACTAAAGTACAACATATTTATAACCCCTATTGCCATAGCTGCTTTTAAATTTAGGCAATTCACTTTATTAAAAAAATTAATGTCAGCCCAGCCTACATTTAGAGGCTTAGGTTCTGCACTCAGAGGTTGTAGAGTTTTTTTCTTCTTATTTATATTTTTTGACTTACACTTTATTATTTCTCAATTATGTTCCTTGCAATTCCATCCCTGCCCTGGTCAAGCAAACAAAGGCAGGGACGTGAATGCAAACTGAGTACTACTGTAGGCAAGAAGGAAGTCCTATGCCTTAACACAACTTTGTAACTATGAAAAAATAAAAAAGGGTTACTTGCAGGATAAGTCCGGCATCTCAGACACTTGTCTCAGAGAAGTCATGGCTACAAGCAATACTATCTTGTAGGTGAGAGTAGAAAGAGGAATGTCTTTCATGATCTTAAAAATCTATTTCTGAAGTGCAGATAGAACCAGATTAGGTCTTAATCAAGGAGTGAGAGCCCAACAGTTTCTGAAACATGGTAGAAAGGTCAGACACCTGAGCCAATTGCTTGTCCAGACCCAGCTATTTTCCCACCTGCCATTACTATAAACACTTATTTTTTATTGTTATTTACAGATTAATATTTTTATTTATTTATTAAAATTTTAATTTTTCTTATAAGGCTACTCCTGCCCAAGCAAACATAGGCAGGGATGGCAAGAGTGTAACTAAACTGCTTACAAGCAATCAATATTTAAGGAGTACTGGGTGTCGAGAATGTACCATTGGCTGGAGGTGACCCAATATGTGCTTGAGGAACTAGTCTGCCATGCTGCATGTGTCTTGACAGAGAGGACAGAGAGGGCCTTCAGCGCAGCAGGGTGGTGTTTGTGACTGAAAAGCTAACTTTTAAGAACCTGAGGTGAGATGTGTGGTGTTTTGGGTGCACATTTTTTTTCCAAATTAGGCAGTAAGCTGTGAAAAAAAGGCAGCACTTGAACAGACTGTCAGCAACAACCTTCTGATGCGCTCTAATCACCCAAGCTAAAAGTAATAATCTAAAAGAAATGGGCCAGTTGAAGGGGATTTTAAAATGAGCAAGAATTGGCCAAAATATACTAGAGACAAGGAATCCTGGCAAGTGTTTTACTACAAGATTTAGGAGATGGCAGATGAAAAAGCATGTAAAATTGACTAGCAGCCGGACAATTTTAAATAGCAAAGCTAGGCCCAATTTAATAGAGACATAAAGCACAGTCTGGGGCTTTACTACAAGAATTAAAATACTGCAGAGGAAAGAACAGTATAAAATTGGCCAGCAGCAGGACAGTTTAATGAGATATAATTGGGCAAAATGTACTAGAGACATAGATGTACAGTTAGGTGTTTTACTAAAAGATTTAAGAGACTGCTCGTGACACAGCAGGGTAAAAGGTTAAATAGCAAGGATAGGCTCAATTTGCTAAAGACAGGAATGTATCAAAGCTGGAGCAGACAGAGTCTGGAGCAGTTGCCTATTGCAACCAATCAGGTTCTCTCTTCAGTTTGTTCAGTTCAGATTTGAAAATGAAAGATAGAAGCTGATTGGTTGGCATGCACAGCTGCTCCAGATTCTGCCTGCTCCAGTTTTGATAAATTCCCCTCAGAGAGCACAGGCTGGAGCTTTACCAGAAGAATTAAGATACTGCAGAGGATACAAGAGTTTAAAATTGGCCAGCAGCAGGACAATTTTAATCGAGGATAATAGGCCTAACCAGGGAATGCCTAAACTTTATTTTATCTATGGAGAGGGAGTGTGTGAGGAATGTGAGTGATATAATGTTAGGTGATTTAGGTGCACATAGTTCTTGCAGTTTTTGTTTCTTTCAAACGGAAACAATTAAAAAAAACTATGGTATTGACAATTAAAGAGCTAACTATTAATCAATTGCTGCGGACAGATATTAATCCTAAAAAATTTTGGGGAATGTAAAGATCTGTGAACATTACCTCTCAGATTGATGCATATAAGGATTGCCTGATTGCGATACAATATGATTCACAATATTTATGAATGAAACATGCAAAGATAACACAGATCGGTACTATATTATTGGTATAGGAGAAGTTGCAGTTGACTCTGGCTCTGACTTGGCTCTGACCTGTGAAGTCTCAAGTGCCAACATCAGTTGCACAGGAGGAGTCTTTGGTATTGTGGTGCCATTTGTCACAGCTCTCCCTCACTTTCTCTGTGTGGTAAGCAGCTGCCATAAAGGCAGCTATGTGTTATGTGGCCCCATGATGTCTAATTATTCCCTTGATCATGATGCTGTTTTGTTGTACTCTGGTCTTGTCTGTACTTCCCAACTTCATAAGCAGTCTTGCACAGAGCTGCCACAAGTGTTCTCCTACTGTCCTGCATTGTCTCCCAAGGTTAAAACTAGAATGTGCATGAAATAATTAAGCAACGGAAACCATAGATATTATTTACATTTGCAATCACGGGGATCATAAAAATATACATAACCTTTTTAGTATGGCTGCAGATTAGCTTTAAAGTGAACCTGTCACAAACCTGGCCAGGTACACTGAGCAAATGATTAAAAAATGCAGATGCCGATGTTAACTTCAGTGTAAGCCTAATGTCAAAATGAAAGTTATATCTAAAGATATAGGCAACAGAAATGTATGCATATCTTCCTGATTTCTCAAGATGAGCTTGGCATTTCCCCTCACTCACTCCTGAGCCTCTAGGTTCATCAGAGAGACAGCTTATCATACCATAGCAGAACTGAAATTAACATTTTAAAAATTGCTAGCAGGTAGGATTTAACAACAAAGGAGACTTTGCATTTTTTATGTGCAGTGCAGGATAAGCTCTCCTGATCAGTAAAATGCAGTGGGTAAGAGCCTGGTGTCAAGACAATACCTAGGAGTTAAGTCATCAGTGGCCAACCAATGGCTGCAAAGAGAAGTCTCTGGATCCAGAAGAAGACCGGAAGAAGATGGCAGCGATGGCAGCGAGAGAGAGAGAGAGTGCTGACCTCACATTGCTGGAGGAGAACAGACTATCAGGTATTGTCATAGTTGCTCTGAGGATTTAATTCTGCTTTAAAGGACCAATAGATTAACTGAGTAGACTCACCTTTTACAGGAAAGGTCAAGATTTGTATTTAAAGGGTATTTATGGTCAAAAACTAAAAATAAATATGCATTTCTATATTGAAGTTTTGTCCCTCTCCTAATAACCATACTTATTTAGTTTTTAAATGTACTTATTGAAGATGCCCATAAGATGTACTTCCTCAATACTGACACAATTTCACTCTCAACTCAACTCACAGAGCCTGCCTTCTGAACTACAACTCATCTTCTGAACAATGTAACATTGTCATTGCTTGCTAGAAGCAGTGCATGATGGGATATCTAATCTTGAGAATTTGAGATTGCATCACATCAAGCAGCAGTGGAAGGGATGCAATGCACACTGGAAATCCAGGAAGTTGTTAAAAGTGATAGGCAGACGGAAGGCAAACAGACATCTCAACTCTCCCGGAAGTTCCGGGAGTCTCCCGCTAAAAGATAGCGGCTCCTGCG
>NW_017306596.1:809325-820302 GCF_000935625.1 Nanorana parkeri | reverse complement strand
CCCCCCACAAAAAGATGGTGCCCCGGCGGATTGGGGGGGGGGGGGGCAGAGGGCACCTCCCTGCTGAAATGACTTTTTTCAGTTTGGGATGCCTGGGCAAGCTCCATCGCAAGATAGAGGAAACAATGAAATTACCGGTACCGGTGTTTCCATTTACACAAGATTACCCCCGATCCGGCACAATCTGATTTGTTTGTTTTTCTGGACCTGGACGGAGTTGGGGCTAACCCGGTTTAATTAGACGCCTGTCTGTACACACACGGCTGCCCATGGACTAACATTGGGCATCCTATCTGTTCATTTGTAAAGCTGACAGTTGGATTAGAACGGACGGCCCGTGGGAATGCGGCCTAATAGCTGCATGTCTATTTGTAAACATAACATGTCACTACTAGAAATCATATGAAGGACAACCAGTGGCTATATGGTGTCAAAACACAAGAGTAAAGGGAAAATGGTGAAGTACTAAAGCAATCTTCCGTAACGAAGTTATAGAATGCCAGAAGGAAAACAGAACTTTATTTTATATTAAGAAAATAAGCAACTGCTTCAATGCCAGTGAAAACCTGCAAAGTAGAGAGAATATTGTGCAAACCCCAATGACCACAACACATGACAGTGTATTTGCCTACCAACAGGTTGATATTACAGGTGCAAAATTCCTGCCACAATGAACCAGTTGTAAATCTGATTCTGGACCTTCCTCAGCACTCAGCTCCCCATGATGTAGATTAATGAATGAAGAGTTGCATATGTTGAAATTTCCCTCATAAGATTATCAAAGATCACGCCAGACATAATTGCTCCACTTCCATATAGGAAACAATAGATCTATGTTTTTTAAAGAATCCGCAATCCCATCTGGCCGCTAGACTGGTACCCAAAGCCTCTTCTACCCTGGGCTCTGGTAGTCTAAGCCCCACAGATGTAATTGCATCTAATACAGTCCACTCACCTGTATTAGACCTGAGGATGCCAAGGGGCATACCACCGCCGGAGCAGAGAGGGGTAAAGGGGAGGATATCTTCTTTATTTTAACCACTAGAGAAAAACGAGCAGTTAACTCTTGCAGTATGGGGGTAACTTGGAGTTCTTCTTTAATTATGATTTGCAAAAATTGGTAGATGCTGCACCCGGGTGTACAAAGTTATTCCTGGACTCTCATTGGATTGTAACACAGTAAATGTATTGTTTTTCCAGTTTTTATTATTACCTTACTACATGCACCACGGTAGAAATATTACAAGTCTGTAATAACAGTACTTACAAATAGCAATGGAGAAACTATAGGTGAAATATCTTGATTCATTGCAATTTTAAACAGGTTGAGGCAAAAATAAGTTTGCAAAGTGCAGTAACCCTTAGCAACCATTTAGAAATTGTCTTTAATTGCCCTGACAGTTCACATTTATGAAATGTAAAATCTGATTGCCTACATTAGACGACAGTGTCCATGGCCAAAAGTAAAACCCTGTGGGTCTCAATGGAAGGGTTAAGTTTCTTCCCATCCCAGCTATAAGCAGTCACTCATGAGCAAAATTACATCACAGTGACATTATTTGCACACACAACACTGCTATAAATTCTGTCTTTACTGACTGCTACTGACTGTCTGACTTGCTTCTGCAAGGTGGAGGCATTCACATAGGGTGACTATAACTGCCAATTTAATGAGTGGAAGTGGACCTCTTATGCCCTCCAGACTATGTTCTATCATAGCTGTGACCTTTAGGATCAATGTTTTAGTGCCACTATCTTGTACATCACCTCTGCCCTTTGGATTGTTTTATTTAAAAAGTCTTACGGTACAATGCGCATAAACGTACCAATGCGCGCATCTGCAAGTCACGGCGTGCACACGCTGACGTGCACACGCACATTCCTCCCAGTGGCGCCAAACGGGCTATCTAAGGAAGCTTGTTACACTTGCACTTTGCTGAGAGATCTTCAGCTGTTCCATGCTATTGTCTGGCTCTGCTCCTGAATCTGTGTTTGACCTGGCTTGTTTCCTGATCCTGCTGTCTGCTGCCTACCTTCTGACCCCGGCTTACGTTTCCGATTTGGTACTGCTGTGCTCTCACACTTTGCTGATCCCGGCCAGCCTTCTGACATTGCCCTGCTTCTTGACTTTGTACTTCACCTGCTTGCAAGTTACCGACCCGGCCTGTCTCTGATTCTGCTTCTTTTGCCAATCCTGGTGCTACCCACTCACTGCTGGCATCCTCACCTGATGGTTGGCTTCTTCTACCACATCCAGGGTCCATATCTCTGCACCATCTACTTTGCCATCTACAGCATCATCTTTAGGCACTCATGCCTCTCTCAATCTGCAGACCTTCTGTTCCGTCTCCAGGGGTACTCAGACGGGAGCTGCAAAGGGGATTCAGGCTCATACCAAGGTACGTGACAATATATTGGGAACTAATTTTAGTTTTGCCCACTTTTATTAAAAGAAAAGAAAAGTCACAGTAACAAACAAAAGGTTGCATTTCTCTTCCGTTGTCACATACGCTAACACAAATACTTCATCGGCCTCTGGGTATTTCCATTTATGTAAAATTTATAAATTATAATATGAAAACACACTCACATGGACCAAGTGCTTGACAGCTCTATGAAATATCTCTATTAACTTCAACCTGGATAAATATACCTCCAACTGATGCGCTTCATCAAAAATATTGACAGGTCCTTGAAAAACCTTTCTGATGAAATGCATCAGGTGTATATCACACAAGTGGGGTTACTAACACTTTTTTTTTTACTGCAGCAGCTGTTAGGTGTTTCTATCACCTAAAATATCTCTTCAGATACTACATATCTTACCCTCCAGACAATCTCCACACAGGCTCTGTGCATATTCCTAGCAGATCACTGCTGCACTGGCTCCAACCTGGAGCCCTTCATGCTGTATGTATGAGAACCCGGAGTGGCAACAAGTATTATCATTTATTTGTGAATTCCTTGTGCAATGTTTGTGGATTCATGTTGCAATCATAGTCTGATGTCTGCTTTTTGTTTCAGGTCTTTACTGGATCTTGCCTAGCATTCCTTTGCTTAAAGAAGAAGTCTCACCTTGTATTATTTTTCACAGTTCAGTCACCTAACTCCCACATTGTATGTTTCTTGTTATACCATGTTTCTGTGTGCTGCACAAGCTGAGTTACAGACTTTGACAGCTCACTCCTTTTCATTCCCAATAATGCTCTGAAAAGGAAACACACTCTTGATTGACATCTCTTATCTCACTGTCTTTGTGATTTTCCAACACAAAACAAGGACCCCCTTCCAGTTCACTTGCCTGTACTGATTCATGTGAGAGTGTGCCCCCTTCCTCTGCATTCCTGTGACCTTGCTTGTATCTGGAAAGTGTGGGGACAGTGAGATAAGAGCTGTCAATTAAGTGGCTGTCTTCATTGAAGACATTGCAGAAGTGGTATATATATATATATATATAATGTGGCAGTGCGTGGCAATGCCATGCAAGATGCTGGCAACACAGACACCCAGGACTCTCAGCCAGAGGGGCTGAGAGGTTCCAGAATATTAATAGATTCACAGGGAAGAAGCTGGCCTTTCAGTTTCTTCCATCTTTTCTGGATTGTAGCTTGGATCTCTGGAGATTTCTAAAGGTGCCCATACACCTGCCGATTATCGTACGATAATCGTGGGAAATCCTGCAATCGTACGATAATCAGCAGGTGCAGAGGCGTAACTAGAACCTTCAGGGCCCCGGTGCAAGAAGCCATGAAGGGCCCCCCCCCTCCCAACCTCCATGGCACATGGCACCCCATGATTTACAGAAAGGCTGCCGAGGTCCCCAGCAAGCGCGGGACCTCGGACAGCCGCTTGTTTAAAATTTTAGTGCCGGAGAACACTGACCCAGTATCTGCGCTTATGTACAGACGGGATTACCGAGGAAACCGGCATTTATTTACAAAGTATTAGTTTGTAATGGTTAATTGTGACTGTTAATAATATACCGTCCATGGCAGTGAATGATGGATGGAATATTATTAACGGTCACAATTAACAATTTAAACAAAATACTTTGTGAATAAATCCCGGTTTCCTCGATAAGATTGGTCTGTGCGCAAGAGAAGATGCTGAGGTCGGCAAATTCGACTACATCTGCGTTCTCGACAGAACACCGGTATCTGCGTTTAGTATCGGGGCATTTTCATGAGTATAAGTACTCCTCGTGAAAATGCCTCAGGGCCCTCTCTCTTCCTCTTCTCCTCGGGCCAAAGGGTCGAGTTCTCACACAGCAGAATGTGCTGCCCGGCGGTGCCTGCAGCATATTCTGCTGGTGACACCCTTTCCAATCCCTGCTGCACAGCTGCCTGTACATGCTGCGGCGGCTGTGCAGCTGTGCGGCAGGGAAGGAGTGGCACTCTCTCGGGGGGGCCCTCTACTTGCTCGCTGGGCCCCCCAAGTGGCGGAATGCCAGGGCCCAGTCGCGATTGCGACCGCTGCGACCCTGGTAGTTCCACCAGTGGGCAGGTGTATGGTAGGTGTGCAACCGTTTCTACTGTACGGTCGCACGTCTTTTGTCTCCCGAGCAGGTTTGAAAACCCGCTGAGAATCATAGGATTGTCGGCGGGTTAGTGGCATTCTCTGGAGACAAATGCCACACGGGCCGGTGTGCGCAAGCGCACACTGCCCGTGCGGCATTGCAGTCATCGGATGATCGTAAGTACGATCTGCCTGTCCAAGATGGGCAGATGGTACGTTTTTTTAATTACCTTACAACCATCGCACAACGGAAGTCTTGCGATGGTTGTAAGGTGTATGGCCAGCTTAAGAGTTCAGGGTGGGATGAAATCTCCAGTCCTGGGGTCAGGTGTTGCCAATCATCAGGTGGCTGAGAGCAGCCTCATTAAAAGCTCAAGGGAGGAGTTGGTGCGGTGTGGGCTGCAGGCACATGAGGGCTCCTGCTGGGAAGAGGGACAGGTTGTGTCCAGAAGCCAGAGTGCAGCCAGGGAGTTGTGTGTGCGCTGGAGGCACACGAGGAACAGCCTGGGGGGCTGGAAGGCGTAGAGAGGCTGAGAGAGCCAGACACCTAGGGTGTGTGGGTGTGAAATCAAAGGCTGCTGAAAGCTGCTCAAAGGGTATAGTGTATTCCCGAAGAGATCCTGTTGAGGAAAACAGTAAGGTCCCGGGACTGGGATACTGAACAGGTTAACCTGGGAAGAGTGAGCTGATATGTATGCTAAAGAAAGCTATTTTGTTGGATTTCCTTTTTCTGCCTTTGGAATTTGTTGTGGCTCTAAGTTCCTACTTAGAGTTTCTGAACATAGGCAAAGAACTGTTTTTAGAATTGCAATTTTCCTTTGTGCTCTGGGCCTGTTTATTTTTCAATGACTTTGTCAATAGTTAAAGGGTTATTAAACCCTCTGCTAGCTACTGCTAGCAAGCAGACATATGCAAACACTTTAAAAAAGGTTAATACTTACCTGTGTCTTTGTCACGCGCTCCCATCCAAAAATTTGAAAGATCTCGGGCGGCCGCAAAGGATCTTGGGGCGGGCGCATGTGCAGTTCAGATTTTCGGCCGGGAGATGAGGAGAGACACAAGGTAAGTCTATGGACACGTGCACCCGCATGCAGACTCCGTGAGTAGTGAAGTGCCAGCAAGCACAGAGGAGTCAGCGCTGGACCGGAGACCTGCCGCACCGCTGGAGGGGCAGATGAAAACGACAGGAAAGAAGAAGATCGGCTTAAGAGACATAATTTCAGGTAAGTGCTAACATTAACATTGGGGGGAGGGGAAAAAAATTATACTATAATTTAATTAGCTGACTTAGAGGTGCCTGCCCGCTAAATTAGAACCCCACCTGGAGCTCCTCTCGCCTGACCAGCGCGCTGCTGACTCATACCTGCTCCCCTGCTCCTGACTGGCCGCTGCGGGGTTTTTTTTTCTTACTTACTTGTCAAAATGCCCTGTATCGGGCCCGATTCCGATGCTAGCATCGGTATCGGGACATCCCTACTATAATGTCATTTTAAGACAACAAAGTAATACATATATCATTTTTTAGGACAGACAAGGATTTATTTTGGTGATGTTATCTTACAAAAATGATTATATATTTTTTGCAATCCATAGACAAAACAGTAACAAAACTGAAAAATTATGATTTTGGTACAAAGCATGGAAAACTTATTTACAAATTAAATAAAGGCTTTCTCTCTTGTTTGCCCTAATGCAACACTAACAAAAATATACAAACAAAACAAATAAAAATTAAAAAAGGTTACATTTTAATAGTTAGAAAAGCAGACATAAACAACAAATCAGCAGAAAAAAGCTAAGGGAAGAAGAGGAGGAAAGAGTTAATTAGGGCTGACTAGGGTAAACTAGGAGTTAATAATGGGTTAAAAAGGAACAAATGTGATCTAAAAATGTTTTCTTAACTTGTCAGGTTTCTTTAACTGACAGATCGCAGCTCGGCCGTTTGATCTTCTAATAAAGGAAATAAAATAAAACACAAAAATAATGTTACTTTGTATTTCTCTTACCCACAACTGAACAGTGTTCACAAGCACTGTGTCAAAAGGTTATTTTTTGACAGCAGCAGACGTATTAGGCCTCATGTACACTGGGCGCACACGTCGTGTGGCGTGCACGCCCGTAAACAGCCGATCCCGGGAGGGACAGGTGCTGTGTGTGATTGCACGTCCCTATGGGGCGACTCACCTGTACGGTGTCATCCATGCGGGTACAGGTGTCCGCACTTGGACGTAGACTGGATCCAGTCTGAGTCCAAGTGCGGACAACCATACCACCACCACGGATGTGCAGTTCGGGTGTCCGTATGACACTGTACAGCCGTCCTGTCTGCATCCAAGTGCGGACAACCATTCCCGCCTGGATGTACAGTTCGGGTGTTCGTATGACACTGTACAGCCACATCCTCCTATAAGGAAGATAGGCTGCTGCGTGCAATCACATGCAGCACCTGTCTCTCCCGGAATCGCCTGTTTACAGGCATGCATGCCGCACGGATGTGTACGCCTAGTGTGAATGAGGCCTTAGTGGTTGTATTTACACAGCAACTACTGGCTGTCATTTTGACATCAAGGGATTGACAGCAAATGCGGGGAGGTGGGGCAGAGTACACTACACATGTCCTGTGTCCTATGATGACGTTGTTTTGGGTGTGTGTAGTGCATCCAATGTCCTCAACTGGTTAAATAAGTACTTGTCCATCTGAAAAACTGAAAGTGACAAGGAACCCCTTTTTTCCGACAGCGATTTCTGTGTGATAAATCTTATTAAAGTCTGCCATTTTCTTTCACTTCTGTCGATCCTATATGCTTTTTCCCTTCTTGTTTCTCAAAGGGCCTTTACTGATGGGCATTTGTTCACATCAGAACTGCTTCTCTCTCTATACAAGTCACAGTGCAAGATAAAGAAGCTTAAAGCAGGTTGTAATGCCACTTATACCTCTCCCCTCACAGCATCCAAAGCTGCCTGTGCCACTCCAAACCACAAACAGCAGCTGGCCGCCTGTCCAATATGGCAGCCGCAGGGTGAAGTGTCTTCTCAATCCTCTCCTATGGGAGGGCGCTCTGCATCAGGGCCAAGTTTAAACTGCAGATCTGTTTTAGAGGAGATGTGTAAATGCTCACCTGTCACCACACCCTCTCTGATAGCTGCTAATCAGCACACCTTTCCTATACTGTAAAGGTGCCCACACACCTTACGATAATCGCGGGAAATCCCGCGATCGTACGATTATTGTAAGGTGTGTGGAAGCCGTGCGACCTCTACTACTGTAAGGTCGCACGACTTTTAACTTACGAACATGTTCGAAAACCCGCCGAGAATCGTACGATGTTCGGCGGGTGTGTAGCATGTTCGCAAGATAAAAGCCGGACGGGCCGGTGTGCGCAATCGCACACTGCCCATGCGGCATTGCAGTCATCGGAAGCCCGCCCCTCAGGGGGGCGTGGCTTGCGATCATCGCAAGTACGATCTGCCTGTCCAAGATAGGCAGATCGTACGTTTTTTAAATGACTTTACAACCATCGCAAGACAAAAGTCTTGCGATGGTTGTAAGGTGTGTGCCCAGCATTACTCAGAGAGCACAGTGCTCAGTTATTAGTGAGCTTCCCAGAGTTCAGACCTGTGTTTCTGACTCCTCAGTGTTCATACCCTTGTTCCTGTATTCTTGACTTCCAATTCCTGATTCCTGCTTGTTTATCGTTTCCGAACCGCAGCTGTTTAATGTCATTACGCGCTCTGCATTCAGGTGACTTGTTCTCCTTCCTCTGTCAACTTCTGCCAGCTTATGCTCAAAGGCATACTCAGATTTCTCCTGATCCTGTGCCTGTCCAGCTTGTTATGTATCCTCAATTTACCTCTCCTTTTCCTAAATAGTTTTGTCTTTCTTTTAGATTTTATAGAAATTAGCAGTAACTTCAAGACACTGAAGCTGATATTAAGCCTTTTTGCACTACCCTTGTTTCTCTGGTCATTCCTTTGGGACCTTCCGACTACCACTAAAGGTCCCAATCTACTTGCCAACATTACACCTTATCACCTTGCTCAAGTTAGTATCTCAAACTGTGCAGAGATTGCTGCTGGTGCTATGGTCAGAAAGCCCTCTCAGCGAAAAGAGTTTGCACATCCTGTTTTGCTTAGGCCATTAATACATTGCTGAGGCAGTATTAATGAATACATTTCCAGTTTTCAGTTACCTTTTCTGCAACCTTCACTCTATAACGGTAGGTCAAAACTGAATCCCCTATAAAAGGAAGAGACTCATTCCATAGGCATCACTCCGTTAGCAGTTGTATTGCTGATGTATCTTGTGAGGCCTGCAACTCTGCCTATGGATGACTCTGTCACCTTCTGTCACGATCTGGAGTCTGGGGCACTGGTTTGTGTGAGCTCCGGGTCTTGTAGAGTGGGTTAGGATTGCTGACTGAGGTGATGTCTGGAATGCTGGTCACAGGAAGCTTGGGGACTAAGAGTCTGTGCGTTTTCGGGGACACACTAGAGGCGCAGGATCTAAGAAGGCCCAGGTTTTCCACAGATCCTCTAATGGTGAGGATGGCTGGCTGCTGGACACCTTCCAGGTTGTGGCCCTCTAGTGCACCCGCCCAGACTCAGGGAACTGGTTGCAGCACCGGGGCTCAGGACACAAAGACAGACAGGACAAGGTCTGTACACAAACAGCAGTACTGGATACAAAGGGACACAGTGGCAGGGGTCCAGACAACAATGGAAAACACAAGGAGACAACAGAAAGACAGCACTACATGGCTATCCAGAGATAACAGAAGCGAGGCTGAAAGGGCAAACAGCCACACAGGAGGAAGACAAACTAACAGGTAAGCAGGGTGTCACAGGGAGCACAAGGAATGACAGGAGACACAAGGAACCAAGCAGGTAAATAGTAATCTGCAGGGATCCAAGGCAACAATAGCACATGGGGTCCAGCTAAGTCAAACGACACATTGCTCGAACGCTGAGAAACGAGTGAGCAGAAGATTTAACACAGAGGTTCAGATCTGATTGGCAGGAAGCCGTGCACCTGGGACAGGAAGCGAAACACGGTGCCGGATCATGGCACAGGGAAGTGTGACACCTTCTAAGACATACTGACAGGGATATTGATGCAGACCTTTAAAAGGTATACTGTAAAGTATACAGTATACCTAGGCAAAAGAACACAGTACAGTACATTTCTGCATTAATGCACATTTTCCCATAGTTTGTCTCTCAAAATAAAGATGGCTGTGGATTTAGTTTAGAATGCACTCAGCTCCGTATTTCCTGTTAGAGCTGATAACACATTGCCTCTCCTGCACTGAAATCCAAAGCAGTGTTGTTAGCCCTGCCCATCCTTGTAGAAAAAAATGGCATGGGTACCATATGCTGCTCCTTCAAGGCCATGCTTTATTTAGTGAGCAATCTGGTTACAAGAATTGGCAGCAGACACGAGCTGCAAAGATAAGAAAGATTTTCAGCTATACAATCAGACCACCAATACCCTAAAATGTCATATTCTTCAGCCCTTTCAGGGAATCACAACTCTGAACTATTATCAGCAAAGACCATAGTTGGGAGTTTCTTCCCAAAGTTCTGTTCCATTATGTGCAGACCTTATAACTTCTGCCAGCTATGGAAGCAGTATCTGAAAGGAAGGACTTTTACTACCAGTCTCCCTGCTCCTCAAAAATAGCAAGAGGTGGTGATCAGTTCTAGATCACAAGACTGAACCAATATTTCAAGACTAATCATTTAGGCCTCGTTCACACCTGAACGTTTTGTAGCGCGTTCTACGCTCGACGAACGCTCTACAAAACGCTCAAACATATAAATCCCATTGTATTCAATGGGTCTGGTTCACACCTGGGCGTATTTCAGCCCGTCCCTAACGCACTACAAAACGGCCCACGCCTGAAAAGGTACATGTACTACTTTGGGCCGTTTTTGTTGCGCGTTTCCATTGGGGTACAGCCAAGTAGCCCTCGGAAACGCGCGTTTGTAGCGGAATTTTTTTACCGCGAATCGCGGTAAAAAAACGCCTGCCGGCCGCGCGACAGACCCGCATATGCAATACGCCTAGGTGTGAACCAGGCATTAAAGATGTAGTCTTTGTAGTTCATAATTTTCACAGATCAGCCTGGAGACTGAATGTTGTCAATAGGCAAGATACAATGGTGCAAGTCTGTCTGTTTAGCTTTTGGATTTCACCAAGAATATTTTCAAAGGTTCTTCTATCTATCTTTGTCCTTTTCAGAGAACACATTTCTTCTATCTATCTTTGTACTTTTCAAAGAACAAGACATTTCGTTATACCATCATCATGGATACATTATCGTACTGGCAAATGTCAGAAACATTCTAGCAAACTAGGAAAATTCAACTTTCACCTTTGTGGAATCTCACCGGGTTTGAGGTTTAACACTTACATGGGTTTGGTTTCAGGCAGCAAGATCTAGAAAATCTGGGAGATGTACA
>NW_017306596.1:801825-804325 GCF_000935625.1 Nanorana parkeri | reverse complement strand
CAAGCCTTAAAATTGCGTGCGCGCGCGAAACCTCAAAAAACGATAATACCCAAAATTGGCCCTAGGCGACGCTTTAAAAGCTGTTACCGCTCATCAGTTTAGTGTTATCAGTGATTGATGGCCCTAAAATGATTGCTCTCACTGCGACGTTCGCGGCGATATGTAACATGTGTAGCGCAATTGTAATTTTTGCGCGCTGGGGCACCGGACGCGTATTTACGTTTATAGGCGCGTAAACGTGGGGGTGGGGGAGTTAAACATTTTGGGGGGGTTTTTTCCCCTTTTTTTATATGTGGCTTTTATTTTATTTTATTTTTTTATGTGTTACTTTTCTTTTTTTTTATTTATATTTTTTTTTTTGCACTTATTGTTATTGCTATTATATAGGGGGATAACAACCCCCTATATAATAGCAAAGGCACACTGACAGGTCCTCTTTATGGAGATATTAGGGGTCTCTAGGACCCCTAATATCACCTATGGACCCCAAAAGAAGGCCTATACACATGGTTGTGCCGCGAACGAGCACATATAGGCGATCGGCGGGCTATGGACCCGCTGATCGCCTATATGTGAAACACCCGGTACCGGGTGTTCGCATTGGACGGGTCTTTTCTGCCCGTGCGTGCCCGCTAGGGGGCGCGCGCGAGCAGAAAAAAATTGCCGTCTGGAGACGGCAACCCGCAGATGCTGCAGTGCCGTCCGTCCGTTTTTTTACTACGGGCGGACGGCAAGAGGTTAATGACTGGATTGGTATCAATGTATTGGCGCAAAACCAGTGTGGTGCCTATATTTAAAATAGGATTATGGTCTTTACTAAGTAATTACAAACCTGTAAACTTAACTTCCATAGTTGAGAAGATACTTGAAACTTGTTGAGAAGATACTTGTTTCACATACACATGTTTTTGCTAGAAAATAATATTATAAACAATAGTATAACCCATAGTAAGCATGGATTCTCAGAAGTTGTCAAACAAATCTACTTTCTTTTATAAGGAATAAATTAGATACAGTATATAGGGACTTTGCAAAAGGAGGCTAATGTGTAAGTTAAAGTCTATAGGTTTAGAATATGCAGTCTGTATTTGGATAGAAAACTGGCTGAGAGTGGTTATTAATGATTCATACTCTGAATAGTTTAAGGTTGTTAGTGGTGTACTCCAAGTTTCATTGTTGGGACCCTTATTGTTTAACCTATTTAAAAATGACATAGAGTTTGGGATTAAAAGTACTATTTCTGTGTTTGCAGATGACACCAAGCCTTGTAGTGGAATACAGTCCTTAAAAGATTTCTCCAACTTACAAGAAGACTTGAATGCACTGATTGATTGGGCATCTACAGTATGTGGCAAATTAAGTTTCATGTTGATAAATGTAAAGTTGTGCACTTGGAAAATAAAACTAAAATGCATTATACTCTCTAGGGGAAGTGCAATTGATACAATGACTGAGAAGGATCTGGGTGTTCTGGTAGTCCATAGATTCAATAATACCATGCAATGTCAAGCTGCATGTTTCAAAGGAGGCTTAAAACACCAGAGAGAGATACATAATCCTGCTCCCTGTGCAAAGCATTAGTAAGACCTGGAATATGCAGTTCAGTTTTTGGCACCAGTTCACAAAAAGGATGTTGTGGAACTAGGCAGAGTGCAGAGAAGGGCAACTAAACTCATAAGAAGCATGGAGGAGCTCAGCTATGAGAAAAGGTGCACAATTATTTACTTTAAAGTATGGCTGGTAATTAGGGTTGCACAGATACCAAGTACAGTACTCGGTACAAGTACGAGTACATGTACCGATACTTTTGAGCTCCAAGACTAGACTAGAGAAAAATTCAAAAATTAGGAGGCAGCTGTCATTTGTAAGGAGGATTTGTACATGTCAGTTTTAATGTCAAGTGGCTCCGTCGGCTAACGAAGGGGGGAGGAGTCCGGTGACATCGACAGACTCGTCCCCCTTCCCTTCGTTAGCCATCACGGACATCGATGTCACCGGACTCCTCCCCCTTCCCTTCGTTAGTCGACGGAGCCACTTGGGGAAGGGGGGAGGAGTCTGGTGACGTCGATGTCCGTGACGTCACTGGATCGCCGGCGGGACTCCCGGAAGCCGGCGGAGAGGTGAGTGTTTTCATTAGCAATCAAAATAATTTTAATCGATCAAAAAGTTTAACGATTAATCAACAAATTCATCTTTAATTTCCACAGCCCTACTATAAAGGAGTACTATGAGGTGAGTGCTTTTCACTTATCCTCATAGTTCTAGCCAACCTGTGACAATGAAACTGTCACAGGTCGGCTCAGTAGAACGGGAAGTGAGTGAACACATACCGGCGTTCGCTCACTTCTCGATCTTGTCATGGCAGAGAGCCCTGCAGAGTGGAGGAACTGGATTCCCCCCTCCCCGCTCCGATCCTCCAGCGCTGACTGGCGGAACAGACGGGGGAGGGGGCGGGTACAGCTTGCTCCGCCTCTAGACATAATTGTCGGGACCCGTTTCA
>NW_017306596.1:800154-801716 GCF_000935625.1 Nanorana parkeri | reverse complement strand
TATCCTCATAGTTCTAGCCAACCTGTGACAATGAAACTGTCACAGGTCGGCTCAGTAGAACGGGAAGTGAGTGAACACATACCGGCGTTCGCTCACTTCTCGATCTTGTCATGGCAGAGAGCCCTGCAGAGTGGAGGAACTGGATTCCCCCCTCCCCGCTCCGATCCTCCAGCGCTGACTGGCGGAACAGACGGGGGAGGGGGCGGGTACAGCTTGCTCAGCCTCTAGACATAATTGTCGGGATCCGTTTCAGCTGCGGCGTCTCAGTATACCGCGAGCTGTAGCTTACGGTGACGGGAGGACGCTAGTTTGTGTCCTCCCGTTACCCTTAGGAGAACTATGGGGAAAAGCCTTAACCCCATAGTTCTCCTTTAAGCTCACTGCAAAGGACAAGAGGGCACTTTGCGTCTGGAGGAAAAGAGGTCTAACCTTTGCATACAGAAAGACTTCTAAATAGTCATAGCTGTGGAAATGTGGAATAGGCTTCCTCAGGAACTAGTTCTAGCTAGCTCAGTTAACTGTTAAAAAAAATACAAATTAATAAATAATAATAATAAAAAATAAACTGGATGCATTCCTTGATGCAAAGAATATAACTAGATATTAACATTTTATAATTAAAAAAAGAGATTGTTGATCCAGAGAATATCCGATTGCCATTATGGGATAATGAAGGATTTTTTTTTTGTCCCTGTTAGAGCAAATTGACCCATGCTTTGTAAGGTTTTTTACTTTCCTCTGCATGATCTGTGGGTTATTGTGGCTACAGGCAGTCCCCGGGTTACGAACAAGATAGGGACTGTAGGTTTGTTCTTAAGTTGAATTTGTATGCAAGTTGGAATAGGTAATTTTTTTAAGTTTTACACCAGCCCAAACTTTTTTCCCTTTTGGATAGCATAGTGAAGGGTTAACCACCTGTAACGTTTGTTTTGCTGTGTGTGCCCCTGTTCAGAAGATTTCACCTCACTTTCTGTCCCTGTGACAATTGGATTTTGAAAATTTTGGGTTGTCATGGAAACAAGGATTTATGATGAAGCATCAGTGGAGACACCTTTTTCCCATGATAACTCTTACAGGAGTGAATTTCCCTTCCTAGGGGTAGATTTCCTTTCACTTCCTGTTGTCTCAAGGACAGGAAGTGAGATTAAATCTTTCTAATGAGGATACAGACAGCAGTAAAAACCTCACAGTGACCCGGAAGAAGAGGTGGCAGGGCCGGCCTTAGGCCTTTAGGCGCCCTGTGCGAGAAAGCTTTACAGCGCCCCTCAGTGACCACACCCTTAGTGGCCACACCCCCAGTAACCACACCCATTTATTACCCATATTTTTGGTAAAATATAAAAAGCGGGGTCACGTCGGGTAAATAGACACCAAACATGTCATGCTTTAAAATTGCGCGCACCCGCGAAATCGCAAAAAATTACCATGGCCAAAATTGACCATAGGTGACGCTTTAAAAGCTTTTACCGCTCATCAGTTTAGTGTTATCAGTGATTGATAGCCCTACAATTATTGCTCTCATTCCGACGTTCGCGGCGATATGTAACATGTGCGGCGTAATG
>NW_017306596.1:786952-799513 GCF_000935625.1 Nanorana parkeri | reverse complement strand
GAGGGAGCGCTGTCGTATCGGATGGCCAGCGCCCAGCGGTGAGGGGGAGAGAAGCCGCCCCCAGGACGAGCTGTGTCGGCCGCACGGCGCCCTTGTTGCCATGGCGCACACCCCTAAGGCCGGCCCTGAGAGGTGGCACCCCTCGCCTGCATGTCTAACAAGAGCCAACTTCCTGTAATGTACATACAGTAATATGAACCAGACCCAAAAAGGCAGGCACTCCTCGTCGGCACGAGCGCAGTAGCATTACAACTACTGAAATGCTGTGCGGTACACTTTGGCTGCAGCGGGGGACCCCCTGCTGTACAGTAATAGCCCCGTTTGTAAGTAGGGGTCATATGTAAGTCGGATGTATGTAACTTGGGGACTGCCTTTATAGGGTCCTATTTACAGAATACATAAATAAACAACCAAGGTTGTGATGGGGTTTTCTTAAGAGAGGACTCAGAAGGTTAGAAAATCACATACATTTATTCAGTAAAATTCAATAAATGTATATGATTTTCTAACCTTCTGTAAAATTCAATGAATGTATAGGATTTTCTAACCTTCTGAGTCCTCTCTTAAGAAAACCCCATCAGAACCTAGGTTGTTTATTTATGTATTTGACTAAATTGGGGGTGAGGTCTTAGACTACCTGGGGGCAAATCTTGGAAAGTGCCTTTATTTGGAGATCCTATTTACAGAAGTTTTTCTATTTTTTTTCTCTATAGGTAAAACTTGATAGACTTTTTTCATCCTGATTAACTTTGTACTGTAACTGTAACAGTCATCTGGAGCAATCATCAGACTAAGTATCCTTCAGGAGCCCTTAAATTTAATTAGTTCAGTACACACTTTAACAGTATCAAGCCCTGATGAATGGAGACCCTTTAAACCCCCCAAAACATGTTGGATTTTTATGACATAAGAGTCTAAATAAAATTGAATCTGAACTCTATACGTTCTTGTTATTCTTTTGGTGCTTTCCTTCTTGAACATCCCTTTTCACACCATGTCTCCAAGTGAAAGTGAGCACCTTGGCCCTAACTTTATGCAGAGGAGCCTTTCAAACAGCCGATATACAGCTACAGTATGAGGCTGCAGGCACAGGTGTGTTTAGGCATACTCACATGTCAGGAATAGGATTAGAGTTCAAGTCTAACATTGGTTCGAGGTGAACCCTGCATGTTTATGGTTCATGGACCCCACAATGCATAGTAAACATAATGCTCTTCCTGGCCTTTGAAATTCGGTCAGCTGGCTTAGAAGGGCCAATAAGGGGGCTTTTGGATAAGCTAGCCCCCTCAATAAAAAGCCTTGTTTTTTTTTAAAGCAGACCTTCATTAAAAATGGAAGGTCCATTCTATTGACACCCACACTTCCTAAAGTCAAATCGCCTGCAAATATGAGTTAGCATTAAAGGTTTACATTTTTTTTACTTCTGGGAGGTGCAGAGGATGTCACAGCTGAGTGCCTAAAATTCAGTAAAATATGCCTCTGCAATGGACAAAATTAAATTCTCATAAGATTTTTGCATGCCCAGCTATGTCAGGTGGCAATGGTGAGGCACAGTGGCATCACTCATGCCTCCTGGAAGCGTTGGAAGCCGAAGTCGAGATTTTAGTAGTTGGGTTTACACCTAGTTTAACAAACTATGCTTGAGTTCTTTGAATTGCAGTGCTGGGTTACATGCCTGTGTGCACAGTTCAGCACACCTAAAAATCCTTTAACCTTTTTCACTGCCGGAGCCGTTTTTGTGTTTTTTGCATACATGGTATAACCCACATTTTAGGCCTGAAAAATTGTGGCATTTATATATACAAATACAGTACCCCAGATTATCCATAGAGAACACTTTAAAAGCCTTTTAACTTTAGAGTTAACTGTTGTTTTCGTATGTAGGCGCACCCTTTGCATGTTTGCTTTTGTATGTGCGTGTGTGCGGGCATAGGGGACGAAAAAATGTTTAGAGGTAAAATTAGTAATTTGGACAATAAATCCATATCCATGTATAGAATAAGCAATAATTTATCTCTTTTTACATGCTGTTTGCTCATTCTATGACATACCAAAGGCATGCAGATATAAATTAGACAATTTCTGCCTCTGCCTCCAATGCTGAGCTCAGACCTTGCTGCGACAGAGAGAACAGAGCGCACTGCATGTGCACATGTGTACTTTTTTTGGAATGGTGATGTAAAGGTGAACTAGCCCATTACACATTTTTAGACAGCATGGATTTTCAGTCTTCACTACTGTTGCAATGTTTCCTAGGTAACATCACTAATCAATTTTTATTCTTCGTTCGAATTGCTCTTTTAAAACATTTATTATGGTGCACTTCCTATACCAGAGATTCCAGCAGTTTTACATGGAAAATGTATAACTCACTGTGTTTCTGTTCCTGACATTTTTAAGTTTCCATCGCACACTAAATAAATAGAGGGGAATGTATCAAAACTGGAGCAGACAGGATCTGGAGCAGTTGCCTACAATATCCAATCAGCTTCTATCTTTCATTTTCAAAGCTTATCTGAACAAACTGAAGAGGGAAGCTGATTGGTTACTATGGGCATCTGTTCCAGATTCTGTCTGCTCCAGTTTTAATTAATTTCCCCCATACTGTCTGTTAAACTGTCTTCGGATCAAACTGGCCCTAAAATGTGTGTGAACATTTGTGAAACTGGAAGGGACTGGTAAGCTCCTCAATGGCATAGACTGATTTGCATGATTGAATGTATTTTGACAAGCATTGCAGGACATGTTAAAACGTAAAAAAATTGGAAAATACAAATATTTGATAAATAATATATTTATTATTTCACAGTTGGACGCATCTAGTCTTCTATTTTTAGTTGTACCCTACATCTTAGAGGGAGGTATATCATTTCACATCTCAGCTTTATTACTTTGCGTTCTAAAAATTATTTCCATTTGTTTTTCTATTTCATGTTTCTTCCTCCCTCTAACTAAAAAATTCCCAATTGACCCTTGCCCAACAATTTTTCCCTTTATTAAGGCTTCATCAGGGGTCTGTGCAATATTTGTTAACTGCTTAAGTGCTCATTGTTCCACTAAAAACAAAAAATAGAAGGTTTTAAATGTTTGAATAATTTTTATACGTTTTATAAAAATCTAAGGGGAGGATACAGAGGAGATGAGGTGTGTCCATCTGTGAAATATTGAAATTCAAACCCTAGAAAGAGAGTGACATTTGCACAAAATAAATCTCTGTATTAAATAATATATGTAACCCAGATGTCACATTTCCAAAATCCTTAATACTGCTCTTTTTTTTAACAAAGAGAACAATCTTCTTACTGCTCTTTTCTATTTAACACAGAAGACAATCTTCATACCCTAGACATGTCACATTGTACTGTGTTTTTGTACTTCTTTGTTTTCAGAGGCTTTTGGACCTCTGCTGGGAATTGACTGCAAATAGCAGAAGGTCCTGAGGGACAAATCTTCAGCCAGAGGCCATGATTAGTGTTGGGGTTTTCTTCACATATACTTCTAACCACTAACTGCAGGGAACATCAAATGCCTCTCTTTGACTCTCAATAGCGATGGACATTAGCCGCTGGTTCAAAAAAAGTTGAATCAGAAAAAAAACAACTTTCTTGTTCTCTAATATATTATTGTTTTTACTTATTTTATTAAAGATGACTAACACAAACATTGTAGAATTTACATAGCTAATCAGGAATTACAGTAAAAGTTCATTAAATCTGATCCGGGGAATTCAAGTGAACTCAAGTAAGCAAATTAAGTGCTGAGTTAATTGAGTTGTTAATTACTTAATTAAGCGTTATCTTTTTAAGTGATGCCATTAATAAACTGACATAAATTTCTATTTGAATATATTTATGTATTGCGTGTCTTTTTGTTTTCCTAGTGTCTCTGGGGTGCCATTTTTCCCTAAAGTTCTCAATCTAATGTTTTGGCAAAGAAATCTATCCCAACTGACTATTAACATGTAATGAATCATATTACCTTCATAATGATCCTATTTTCCATTGATTAGATTTTTCCCAAGATAAGCAATGTGTTTAATTAAATGTGTTACACATTGTATGTAGTGAACATTTATTTATGCATATTAACAATATTAATAATAATAATAATAATGCAAGGTTGTTCTTCACCCCTGATCAATGGGGAGATCTCTTCTAAAGCACAAATGTCTTTTTATGTGAATCCCATTTGCACATGCCATGCAGTAGTGATAATGAAATATCCACCACGTGCCATTTGTATTACATGTTAATGGATCACAGCACTGTTTGGTGCAAAAACAGAGTGTAATCCATTAGGAACACTGATACATACTTTATCATATTGGCAAGGCAAGGTTGTGAAAATGCATTGATGGCATTGTCAGTCACAAGTCATGTTTAAACTATGTACCCTAATGATATGACATCATGGATTAAAATAAATAACTTTGAAGTATAAATAAATGAACATTCCTTAATAAGGTGAATGATTCCCTCAGGCATTGTTCACTCTAATGTGGTTTTAGATGTTTTCCATGCTATTTAACTACATGGCAGCACAGCTTACTGCAGTTTTGCTGTGTTCTTACTAAGGGCAGTATAAGCATTTCATTTTCAGGGTTCTGATGTGAACATGAACAAACTATGTATTTAACTTTACTCTACTTTCCATAATCTGCCCTTCTGCACAATACATAGCACATTAAAGCCTTCTTAGAAAAGAAGGTATGCATATCTCATTCCATCACATAGCCTAAAAATAAGAGAAGGACAGCGGGTGGTGCAATGACATAACTCCTTTATGCCCCTTTTAGCTGTCCCTTTACTAACGGAAAATTATCCTCATGTTATGGAGTCCTTAGTAACTGCTAAGGGTAGCACTTCTATGCTTTAGCTCCATGCGTGTAGAGCAAAAATATAATCTCTAAGGCCCTAATCCAGGCCTTCCTTATTCAGGATGCTTTGTTAGTCCTTAAGAAGAAGACATGTTTACAGGGCACCTCTGCTGTGCCAAATCTAACCTGGTACTGTAATTGAAATAGAGTGAAAGAGTTTGCACCTATACAACGTGATTGGAAACAGAGAGCTTTTGTCAAGATCATATGTTTATATGTTGTAACTCAAAAGACTTCTGTCTGAAGTAAAAGTTACCAGGAAGCAATCCAATCCTGTGGACATCCAATCGTTATTAATTTGCCATGAAATGTCCTTTGTATATGGATGGAGATTGACTGGCTGACTGAAATGGCTGCAAAGCAATTTCTTGTACATAAGTGAGGAATACCTTGGGGAACTACCGGTAGCTAACGTAAATATGCTACCCCACTGTGGAAAGAAAATCCCCTCCCACGATGCCCTTTCGGGAAAGAGTAAACTAGAAGTAGATGGCCAGCCTGATTTCCTGATATACATGTTACTTGGGTACAGCTGGCCACTGCCCTTAAAGTAAGGACCTGGAGTTGAGTCCTGGAGAAAAAGTGACATTTTACGTTCACTGTTACACTCCAATGACCAAATGCACATTTAGAACTGATAGTGTATAGTGCAAATATAGCCTAGTATAACACAGCCATTTTTACGTGCATATAAAGTACAGTTATCCCTGCCGCCCGCCCACCTAAACAAAGGCAACCCACCCTCCTCTGCCCCAGAGATCTGGATGCCACATCTGTGGTCTGATACAGGGGATGTCTGGAACATGGAAACAAAATAGGTCTGTGACTCTGCAGGCACTACCATGAAAAAGAATATTTTGGTTGTAGAATGTGAACATTAATGTAGGCTTTGGTCATGGGATGCGTATCGAATATGCGCGTTTGTCGCGCGATTCGCGGTAAAAAAAAGCGCAACAAACGCGCGTTTCCGAGGGCTACTTGGCTGAATCCCAATGGAAACGCGCGACAAAAACGCCCCAAAGAAGCTCCTGTACTTCTTTAGGCGTTGGCCGTTTTGTAGCGCGTTCATACAGCCTGAAATACGCCCAGGTGTGAACCATACCCATAGGAAATAATGGGATTTCGGTGTTTGAGCATTTTGCAGAGCGTACGAACGCTATACAAAACGCCCAGGTGTGAACCGGGCCTAAGAATGAATCTGGGGCAGATTGGGTTACTTTTGTTCAGGGAAGCTAGACAGGAAGGAAAACTGTTCTTTATTTGAAAGTGTGAATTGCTCGAATTTTTTTATTGAATTTATTTTAAGGGGAGTAAGCAACAAAAATTGTATCCAACATTCATACTTGTCAATCTTTTTTGCAACCTGAATGCACATCTGGAAAGGTGTCTAGATGAAAACATAGTGCAACAAAGATTGTGTTCTATTAAAAGGAAAATAATAATTCAATAATTTCAGTGCATGGAAGGCAATGGTGCTATACAAGCTATAGGCAGCATCAGTCGCAAATAGGACAGTAAGCATAACAAATATGCATGTGTAATCCTGCAAATGGGAATTTGTGGCAGGCTCACGCAGGTGAATTTGCAAGAGTCATTGATGGTCGTTATTGTGGTGCTGATGGAGTATCTCTTCAATCATTAGAATTATGAAGAGATGGCTAAAATTGTCAAGTATCATGGCCTAATGTGTTTCAATGAAAGAGTCCTTACTTACCCTAATAAAGGAAGCGCATTAAGAAGTATTAAAGTGAAGATTATCAGGGTTATTCACAAAAAGGTGAAGAGTTTGGAGAAGGCAGGAGAAGTGAACAATCTAGGATAAAACAGCTGATTTGGAAAAATTCTCCAATTCAGCTCACTTACCAGTTCAGCTATGTTGTCCTAGATTGTTCACTTCTCCTGTCTTCTCCAAACTCTTCACCCTTTTGTGAATAACCTTATATAAAGTATATGTATTGCGGGCAGAGATGGTATAGAATTTCTGAGTCTCGCTTTTACTGCCAGCTTCTTTCTTGATATGAATGTTGACATTTCAGTTTAAATACTGTGTAGTTAATCTAAATAAATAATATAAAAATATATACATTTAAATCAAAATAAACTTAAAGGACATTTCCTGTTTCCTGTCAGCAGTCCTAGGTCTGGCACATATTTAGTCTATAGCCTCAGGGACCATGTACCACCTCTTCTTTGTTATCTTCTTCAGTATTCTACTCCCACTCTGTGCTCTCATCCACACTGTTCTTTACGCCTCCACTGTGGCTAATGCTATTATCTGCACTGCTCTTCTCCTCCACTGTGGCTCCTTCTCCCTCTGGGATTGTGCTGCCATCTGTACTCCTCTACTCCTTCACAAGGTCTTCTTCTCTCCATGATTCTATGCTTAAAGCTGAGCAATGTTGTCCACACTGATCCACTCCTCCACTGTGACTCTTTCTTCCTCGGGCCCTGTGTTGCAATCTATTCCATCTCATCTTCACTGTTCCACTTGTCCAGTGTGATTCCTTATCCCTGTCACAGGCTGAGGTAAATCTAAAGACATTTTTGAATTTCTGAACAGGAAAACTTCATCTTCCTGTTCAGTCAACTGAAGAGTGACATCTGACTCAACAGGCATTAGGATCTGGACATTTTGCTAAATTTCATCACTGGCAAAATTCATTAGAGTCAATAGGGAAGGCTAAATTAAGGAGGTCTTTGAGAATTCAGTATGTTTTAAATGGCTTCTGAGGGTTGAGGGGCCATTTTCCAACTATCCAGGGTTGTTACAAAACTTGCAAAGCAATATGGGAAGGTTCTCTTAAAGGTAGATTATATTAGGAAGATTTTGCAAGCAGGCCAAAAAAAGAAAAATACTATATATAAATAAATAATCTGCAAATATAAGTTCCCAGAAAGGTTTCAACCCCCAAATCTCCTTGCAGCAAGACTTTGCATGGAAGAATCTGAAGCTACATTACAGTGCGCATCATGCATTTTGAGACAACATTAATTCATTATACAGACAAGAAAGAGTTGCCTAAAGATAAGTCCTGGGGAGAGTTTAAGTACTAATAGGTACAGGCAGTCCCCGAGTTACATACATCCGACTTACATACGACCCCTACTTACAAACGCCAGAGGCTATTACTGTACAGCAGGAGGTCCCAGGCTGCAGCCAAAGTGTACCACGCAGCATTTCAGTAGTTGTAATGCTACCGTGCTCGTGCCGACGAGGAGTGCCTGCCTTTTTGGGTCTGGTTCCTAGTAACTTTTGTTATCCAAAACTAAAAAAAAATGTTGGGCTGGAGTTACACTTAAAAATTGATCTGTTCCAACTTACATACAATTAAACTTAAGAACGAACCTACAGTCCCTATCTTGTTCGTAACTCGGGGACTGCCTGTACTGATAATTTAAGCAATCCATGAGATGACAGTTGCTTGATCTGGCCATTTTTGACTTGACCATGTCCACAAATGACAGCTCACAGGGGAATCATCAATTGGGCAGGTAAGAAAACCTTTCCAAACTGCTTTGGTACTCCCAGGTAAGTGGCAATAGAAGGACCTATTTATTCTCCTCCCACCTTTCCCAATCCACATTGACATACAAACATAGGGAGAATCTGTGTGAACTTGCCAGGAGGGAGGAACAACAGTTTACATGTGACCTACACTATCATTAACATCTATTCAGACCTGCATATTTTCTTAACCTCTTTCAAAGTTCTACTGAACCTACTGAGCTCTATTGACTGGGCAATAACTGATGTTCTGCTGTTTTTATTTGCATGTGTTTGAATCCTGGCCAGGACACCATCTGCATGGAGTTTTAATGTTCTCCCTGTGCTTGCATGGGTTTCTGTAGGTACTCTGGTTTTCGTCCCCCTCCAAAGACATGCTGGTAGGGTAATTGGCTCCTGTCTAAAGTTGATACTAGTATTTTTTTTTACTGAGCGCACCCAAGATGGCTGCCTTACCGCCTATCAGCCTCAATGCCAATTTGAATAAATACTATGAATCCTCAGGGAGGAAAGCACTAAAAAAGTATAAAAAATAATGATTGAAACAATTAATTTTAAAATGAATTCATTAATTACCATTTACATTCCCTCCTCTCTGTGATCATTCTCTTCTAATTTCCTTATTTAATGCTCTTCTTACTCAAAACTTTCCTCCTCCTCCAATAATGCCCACTCTCCTCCTCTCTGTGATAATTATTCTCCACCTCCATCACGACCACTCTTCTCTCTGGACAGTGTCCTTTACTACTATCCTCATTCTCCCCTGTGGTCATTTTTCCCACTGCAATATATGTCTGCTTTTCTTCTTCTCTATGATCATCAATGCCCAGTATCCTCAGACTAGTCAACATGAGGTGAAAAGAGAACAATTGTGGCTGAAAGGTGTACTAGACATAACAGCAGGCACATGGGTAAAAATAGGTTCCTATGCTTTCCATATGTTGATGGTTGCTGGCAAGCTAAAACATTTTGCACAGGGAAATACGTCTCTGCCAACAACATTGACATTAAGATAAGGTAGGCCCTAAAGCAAATAGTACAGTTATAAAATGTAAATTTGCCCACAAAACTCAATTAAGCGTATAAAAGTAAAAGATGGATATTTGTTTAACCGTGGTTAACAGTAGTTGACAGATTTGCCAAATGTGTGTGAAAGGCTCTTCTTTTTCACTCACTAATAGCTGTTGGCAAATAAAACTTATGCATATGCCAAAATGTCCTAGACCACAACAGCAACAGTAATGTCAGAAAATACAATACTGAGTACATTTATAGCGTGCTTAAAGAGGAACTTTACCCTTATCTTTAAAATGACAACAAAGACACCTTTAAAAATGTTTAGTAATGACAATCTACAAAAAATACTTCTAGATAATTGCAGGCTTTGTATTCTTTGCATACATTATTTTTATTTTCCTTTTCCATTGTGCCCATTTTTACTAAGGGCAAATTAATCAATTTCTCTTTACTTTATTGAACTCTGGCACATGTGACAGGAATATGTTACTGGAACATGTGACAGTGCACTTCACTTCGGGGGAAAATGCCTTTCCCTGAGATCTCGTAAGATTTCCGAGCAATGTTCAACTGGTACATACTAGTGCATAGTGTGTGTTTGCTGTTCTTGCACTGAACACTTTACTGAAGGAGTTTTGCTTTTCTGGATAATTACAGCAATCAAAAAAAGTGTTTGTGTCAGTTTTTATGACTTGTCTTATGCACAGGGCCATAATAGTATAGTGTAGAGACAGTGGCGTGACAAGGGGGGTGCGGGTGCCACCATTGGAGTGGTGACACCAAAATGACTGACAGTCATTTTGGTGTCACCCCCTGTCAAAAGAGGCCGACAGTGTCAGGAGAGAGGAGGGGACCCGGCGGCATACCTCATCCTGCCGGGTGAACGTCCCCTCCTCTTTCTGCAGGCGTCCATCGCCAAGATGGCCGTGCATGTGCGATGACATCATCGTGCACGTGCGTGGCAACGTCACGAGCATGTGCGATGAGGTCACGGCGGGGTGCAACCCGGTCCCTGCTCCAGGTGTCACCCAGCCTCGGGACGCCCCTGGTAGAGAGTCTATAGTCAACTGAAGAGTCAAAGTTCATAGGAATTCCAAGTGCAACAATGAAATTGAGCCACATTTCAAACCATAAGAACAGATTTGGATGTCAGCTCAAATCCATGAGGGGCAGCATCAGAAAGGTCAGAACAGGTGGCTGTTAGTGAGAAAGAGGGCTCTGTGCAGCATTTTTGTAGATCGCACTGGACCGGAATGCAGGCACTAATGTGCCACGCATTCAGGTGCAGGCGGTCACACTGTGGGCCCCCTGCTGCCCCTGAACACAGGGAGCCTGCCGGAGTGCAATACAGAGCCCAACTACTATGGAACGCACTGTTTGTGGTGTGAACCTGTCAGGGTTCCACCCTGACTTATCTGGTTTACAGCATTCTGGCTTGGCTGCCATTTTACCCACCTGTGATTCTTCCTTTGCCTGAGCAGAATCTGTAATGTTGCTCACTACTTCCAGGCTCCCTTTTATGGCCAGACAGGAGAGCATCATCTGAGAGAGCCAGATGGGAGTTTCCTGTCTCTGAGTGATGATGTCACCCCACTCACTATATAAACCACTCAGTCCAGTCTGAGCTTGCCCTTGCAAGGTCTTACCTGCAAGTGCATTCCTGCTGCTCTGGGTATTCTGATTCTGTGTATGACCAGATCATGGCTGACGTTCTCCTCTGGTTCCTGCTTCTGGCTTGTCCCTGGCTACGCTGATCTCAGTGTTTCTGACCTGGCTTGTACGACTACCCACTCCGGCTCCTGACCTTGGTTTGTTTTTCCGGTTTATGATTTTTCCTTGCTCCTGTGGAGACTGTTCTTAATAAATATTTTAACTAGCACCTTATGCTTGTCTGGTTTTCATTGTGCTCTGACAGAACCGGCCCTGAAAGGGGCCTAACAGACACATACACGTGGATAATCAACCACTTATCTAAAAGGCCTGAAGTACTGTTAAGGCCTCAAGTCACATAACAGTACTACACGCACTATAGTGCACATAAAAGAGAACAGGGGCACTGATGCCCAGTTCCTGAAAGGAATATAAGGGCTGCCACTGCTGACTTCTACTTGGAAAATGTTAGGTGCTTGTCTATTATGCTGACTAAATGACTTCAATACTTGTAGAAATCTCTGATCTGGAAGTGTACAGATTAGAAAAACAGAAGGAAGTCAGAAGTTTGTATCTTCATACACATTCTGGAAAAGTAGGTTAAAGTATTGAAGCCAGAGTGTCAGCATGACAGCCAAGGAACTAGCATTTGCAGAATGAGTCAGCAACCGTATCCTCCATTTTTTTCCAGTAAACCACACCTCGGCATGGAGATCTGCTTTCGTTAAAATAAATACACCAAAATGACCAATCAAATCAAATTCAGTCATCTAGCTATCCCGCTATCTTTTTACCATCTATGTCAACAGAATGCACTGAAGATACATCAGTGCTGTGGAAATTAAATTTTCTGAGACATGGAATACCCCCTTTCCGTTATTATTTTGCAGCAGCTAGAAGATGCAGTCTGGCTGTCTTAGTAGATAATAAAGTTAACAGCATGTAATGCCTCTACAGCTTCTAGATTTAGAAAGACGCTTACTTGTATTAAAAGAGGCTTGGATTGAACAGAGTGAAACATAACCTTGACCACTACAAAGCATTAGTAAGATATTATCTTGAATATGTAATTCCATTTTGAGGACCAGTTCACAAAAAATTGTTGTGGAACTGGAAATGTGCATAGAAGGGCAGATACATTAATAAGGGCAATGAGGAAAATGTAATTTATTTACCCTCCTGCAGACCGCCCACTGTACATAAATGGCTGTTCTGCAGCCCCATTGTTCTGAGAGGGACGTAGCTTTACGTTCTCACATGGCGCAGAGCCCACTAATACAGCTGTCAGTAAACAGCAGAGAGCAGCAGCTTCAGGCACAGAGACGATCAGACTAGCTCTGTGCCTTGTGATCATAGCGATCGCCAAGCCCTCCCCTTCCTCTTACAACAGAGGCAGGGAAGAGTAAAGGAAGTAATGAATGGATAAGTAATTCCTCAGTTCTTTGTGAAAACAAGTTGTAGCAGCAACAACAACACAAAAGTTGCAATCATTTTTAACCCTTCACCCCCCCCC
>NW_017306596.1:779849-786803 GCF_000935625.1 Nanorana parkeri | reverse complement strand
CCCCCCCCTATATATGGCAGCTCCATTGTGTCTCTGCTCTAATGTGTGTTTTAACCCTTCCACCTCCCTTATCCAGCACATCTGTTCATTAACAGCTTCATTTCCATCCTACTTTATAGCTTTCTCTCTATTTGCCTTGGTGACCATTTTCACTTGAAATGAGAGTAAAGGAAATTCTAAATTTTACAGTCATCACTGAAACAGTGATAGAAGTGACATCATCCAATGGGGACACTCATTCTGGTGATAACTGTCTACGAATGTAAAGTGCTGTGCAAACTGTATAAATCTTGTCTAATAATAATTAGGGATGCGCCGATATATCGGCCGCCGAAACATATCGGCCGCCGAAACATATCGGCCGAATATGGCACTTTTAACTAAATGCCGAAAGTGCCATTTTCCTGCCCATACATCGGCGCATTCCTGCTTTCTTTCCTCCCCGCTGGGCGCTGTTCTGTGTCCCTGTGGGGAGGAGAGAAATGACAGCCCGCCGAGCGTTGTGGGAGGAGAGCGCTGTGAGCGGCCGGCGTCTCTCCTCCCACTCCGCTCAGCCTCCTTTCACAGTCCGGGAGAGTGTTGTGGGGGCGGAGACAGCCCGCGCTATCACAGGAGGCTGAGCTCTCCTCCCTGCTCCACTCGCTCAGCCTCTGGTGACAGTGTGGCAGGTAGGAGAGCGGTACAAACACTCAGTGATTTCTGAGTGTTTGTACATAATTGAGGACATAGCATGTTGACTATATCCTCAATTATGAATGAATGGGAAGTGATCTACATCACCTCCTGTTCATTCATGATTGTTGTTATAGTAAACACACAATGTTCTCATGTTATGAATGAACAAGAACACTCATAGAGGATTCCTGTTCATTGATAACAGGGGCTGCAGAAAAAGAGATTGAGGACTCGGTGTCCTCAATCTCTTTTTCTATTTTAAAAGGGAAATATCAGGGGTCTGTTTAGACCCCTAATATTTCCCCGAAGCCCCTAAAAGTAAAGCAAACAATAAAAATATTTAATAAAAAAAATTAATACAAATAAATATACAAAAATTAAAATAAATTAAATAAAATATTAAAAAAAATTTAAAAAATTAAAATAAAAACATTTTTTGTTTAGGTTTCGGCCTGACAATTTTTAAAATTTCGGTTTTGAAATTTTCATTTCGGTGCACCTCAAATAATAATAAATTTAAGAAGAATTCAATTCTTTCACAATTGTGCCTAGAGTACAGGAAGTGAAATCTCCCCTATTGCATACTGATGGCAAAAAACCTGATCTGAAAACAAAGTTTTGGCTTTACATATCCTTTAAAGGGGTATTACCACCTTTAAGTAAAATCATTTGAAAATGTTAAACCTCCCTTTACAGTAAGAGTACTTTGCAGTAAGAGCTGTAAAAATGTGGAATACCTTTCCATAGAAACTGGTTCTAGTAGACTCAGTAGAATGTTTTAATAAAATACTTAGAAGTATTTCTAATAGCACAACCTATAGATGTTTACTAATAATTGTATTAAATAACAACTGGAGACATGATTCAGATTTAGGTCAAACATGAACCTAACCTTTCTGTAATTTGATCAGCATTCTGAAATTCTTACTAAATTTAGGGTCAGCAAGTTTTGCACAGACCCATAATGTCCTGTGATTTAAAGCTACTCACAATAATCTGGTAACTTTAAAACAAAACATATTGCTCTATGAATTGGCCATATCATGTAAACAAGGCCAAGCAGTCCCCATCATTTAAAAATAGGGCATTGTCATATAGACCAGTGCTTCTTAAAGTGTGGGTCACGACCCCATATGGGGTCCCACAAGTGAACAGGGGGGTCGCGATCTAAATCCCCGGCCAGGACCGCCATCAGGGGGGTACAGCCGGTACTTGTGTGCAAGATTTTTTTTCTTTTTGTTTAATGTGCAGTGTAGTGTAGATTTTAAGGTCGCATACCCCCCACCTCTGTGCACTTGGAACCTTCCTGAGCACGTGCATGCAGGAAGGTTTTTTTTGGGGGGGGGGAACACCGACGTTGAGGGAAAGAGGGGAGAGACACCGTCCGATACTGGGGTCCCCTAAAAATTCCTCGGCCAAAAAGGGGTCACGAGTGGAGAAAGTTTAAGAAGGCCTGATATAGACAATGCCCTGTCTGTCCATGACGCTAGGTGAGAAAGGTTTAGTATGTCCTGATGGCTTCCCGTCACTTTGAACTTGTTTATAGAACATACATTTCATTAGTACTGAGTTGTTAAAAGAGTTCACTATGATTAAGTATCACTGTGAATTCTAATGATCCCGCATTGCTTGTTTTATATTGCTCAGCAATTTTAGTGTGTTTTGTAGTTTTTTTTAACAACTGAAAAAAAACCTGTCCAAAAACAAATAGCAGCTTCGACAGTAACACAGACATATACCGAGTGTTAGAAGTGCAAAAAAATGTTTACTTTGTATTTTTTTGAACCGTTGTCTAGAACACATTTGAGTAACATGGTGGAGGATGGCATGGAGGGATACTAAACAAACAGCAAAGTGCCAACTGTCCACGGGTTAGGGGGGCGCAATACTTGCCTTGCCCGGGGGGCTGACAACCCACCCTAAGCCACTGTTCTCCCAATCTGGTCTACAACATGATTCTGTCTCACTGTCTCTTGTAACTGATTTGTGTTCCCTTCTATTTTACTGGCCGAATTGTCTGAACAGGATCGCTACATTAAGGTATCTTATGTATGGAAGCAATGGCGATAAAAAGATGTCAGCCTAGTGAATATGATGAAGATCGGAAAGCCTGGTGTCAGTAGCACAGAGCGCTCCGGCCGTACGCAGCATCCCACTACTCTATCTCCACCTTCTTGGGCGCTGTCCACTATTGCAGTGCTGAACCGGCCGTGACGTCAGCTGTGCTCTGATTGGCTTTCCCGCTCTGGTGTCTCTTGCTGAGGACGCGCATGGCATTCTTCCAAAGTCATGAAATATTGAACTGTACGACCAAGACACAGTACACAGTGCCATTACCTCACCAGCTGTGTACATAATGACGTCATCGTGCCGGACTGAACACACAAACTCGAGGTTTCATTTCTAAACAATACATCCATCACATCGGGTATCTTCTGGTTTATTATGGCAGTGGTTTCTTGCACAATGCATGTGATCTATAAACATTAAGTGGCAATAAGTTTGTGAATTCCTTATTGCAATATCTATAGATTTACACCTTTCCCAGTTACAGCTTACATTACATACAGTCGGTGCTGGTCTGTCCTGGTTGTCACTTCAGCAGCTTCCCCTCTGCACACTGAACACAGAGGTTCGCTCACTCAGCACCGTCGCTACTCAGAAAACGCCTTGTTTTTTTTTTTTTTTTTTTTTAATGAATACAATGCATTCTCTGATTGGATGAGGTGGAGAGAAGGGGCAGATGATATTGCAATCTCCACCTTGTCCATTCACAGAACATCTTGTATTTTTTAAAATGAATACAAGGTGTTCTCCGATTGGACGAGGTGGAGAGAAGGGCAGACTGACATCACAATCTCCACCTTGTCCATTCAAAGAATGTCTTGTATTTTTTCAATGATTACAAGATGTTCTCTGATTGGACGAGGTGGAGAGAAGGGGCGGATGACATCATAATCTCCACCTTCTCTATTTAAAAGAGAACTATGGGGTAAGTGTTTCCCCCCATACTTCTCTTAAGGGTCACAGGAGGACATATACTAGCATCCTCCCGTGACCAAAGCTCAGTATATCGCGGGCTACAGCTCACGGTATACTGAGACTGCTGCAGCCGGGACGGATCCCGACATTACTGTCGAGATCCACCCAGCTGCGTGAATGACAGCTGGCTCTGCCTATCTAGAGGCAGAGCCAGCTGTGCCCGCCCCCTCCCCTGTCCGTTCCTCCAGTCACACTGGAGGATTGGAGGGGGGGAATCCCTGCAGGGGGTGATGACTGACAGTCACGGCTCTCTGCAGGGAGATGATTGAGAAGTGAGCGAGTGATGGTATGTGTTCGCTCACTTCCCGATCTATTGAACCGACATGTGACAGTTTCATTGTCACACATTGGCTCGAGCTATGAGTTTGAGTGATTTTCATTTACCTCATAGTTCTCCTTTAAAGAATGTCTTGTATTTTTCTAATGAATACAAGGTGTTCTCTGATTGGACAAGGTGTAGAGAAGAGGTGGATGACATCACAATCTCCACCTTGTCTATTCAAAGAACATCTTGTATTTTTCCAATGCATACAAGGTATTCTCTGATTGGATGAGGTAGAGAGAAAGGGCGGGTGACCTCACAATCTCCCCCTTGTCCATTCAGAGAACTCCTTTTATTCCTTGAAAAAATGCAAGGCATTCTCTATATGGTGGCAGTGCTAAACAAATTAATTCAGGTTCTCAGTGTGCAGAGGGAAAGCTGCTGGAGCTGCAGCAAGAAGAGACCAGCGCTGCATGTAGCATTAACTAATAAAGTAGCTTTTAGCATCCCCAACAGCCCAACGGGGATCAAACTGGACCAATGTAAGTATCCATAAATGCTCATTCTAGGACTTCAGCAGACAGCTGAACTCCAGGCACAAACACTTTCATTTAAATATAGTCATCAATAGTTACAAAGGAAATACATCCACTTTGTATACACAAAATGCCTTTTCAAACCTAGGTATTATCTTGTAACAGTAGTGGTAACATCATCACTGTGCTATACATAGACTGTGCAGCTACAGAAGGGGGCGGATTCAAGACCAATCACCCTGGACAAGTAGAAGGAGCAGCTTAGATAAATGCTCCTTTTCCTGGATTTTAGCTTTAATATATATGCTAACCCAGTTTTTCAAATCTTATATATGCTTTAAGATGTTAGAAATATTATTTAATTTGATTTGATTCTGCAGCTTTTATTAAAATATTACCTGGTGACCCTGCCATGAGCGTCCTTGTTCAGGCACTGTCTGTTAGAGGATGACAACGTTCTGTCCCTGTCTCTTAACTGTGTTCCTGCATTGTCACCCTGTTACTTGGTAGTCGGACACACATTACTTTTTCAACACACATTACTACAGGCATAGAAGTCCCTAACCTGAGGCAGCAGAGCGGGAAGGGAGTGGGTGCTGCCGATAGTACTGGGGGCGGAGATTGTGTGGAGGCCGGTGCTGCTGATGCTGCAGGGGGGAGGGGTTGTGGGTGCTCATAAAAGTGATGGGGGGAGGTGCTTTGTGGTGGGATGGGCGGCTGTGTTAGACGGAGAGAGCCGTGCTGTCAGCTGCTCTCTGTCTAGTCCCACCTAGCTCACTGACATAACTGGTTGCCAAGAGCTTGGCGGGACGCCAGCCAGAGCGTCTCTCATGTAGCTCCCTGGCAACCAGTGATATCAGTGAGCTGGGTGGGAAGCCGGACAGAGTGTCACAGGTTGCTTAGAGTTCTTAGCAACGTGGGATACTGTGCCCTCCCCTCTGCTGCCCCCCTAATGAGATGTGACCACCTCAGGCTGCCTCATAATAGGGACAACCTTGACTACAGGCACATTACACTGTTGTCACTATCATGAAGCCATCCCTGAAAAATGCCATGCTGCCATTGCCAGATTGCATGCATGCAGTCATAGCTGGAGTGCAGGTCTGTAGCCATAGCTGGAGTGAATACTTGTAGTCATAGTTGGATTGCATGTCTGCAGCCATCGCTATAGCTGAAGTGCAGGCCTGTAGCCATAGCTGGAGTGCAGTCTACTAGTCATGAGTAGTGGCTAGTACACACTACTAGCCACTAGTAGTGGCTGCACTCCAGCTAAAGCTGCAGACCTAGTCCAGCCTAGTACTAGCCTGGACCTATAGTCCAGGCTAGTACAGTACTAGCCTGGACTGCAGGTCTGCAGCTTTAGCAGGAGTGCATGCATGTAGCCATAGCTAAAGTGCAGGCCTGTAGCCATAATCGGAGTGCAGTCTAATAGCCATAGCTGGAGTGCAAGTCTGTAGTCATAGCTGGAGTGTAGGTCTGTAGCCATAGCTGAAATGCAGGTCTGTAGCCATAGCTGGAGTGCATGCCTATAGCCAAAGCTAGAGTGCATGCCTATAGCCACAGTTATAGTGCGGTCTGGTAGCCATAGCTGGAGTGCAGGCCTGTAACCATAGCTGGGTTCTGGTCTGTAACCATAGCTGGAGAGCAGGCCTATAGCCATAGCTGGAGTGTATGCATATTGCTATAGCCGGAGTGCAGGCCTATAGCCATAGCTGGAGTGCATACATGCAGCTAAAGCTGGAGGGCAGGCCCATAGCTATAGCTGGAGTGCTGATCTGTAGCCGTAGCTGGAGGGCAGACCTGTAGCCATAGCTGGAGGGCAGACCTGTAGCCATAGATAGAGTGCATGCATGTAGCCATAGTTGGAGTGCAGCCCTGTCTACAGTACATGCATGTAGCAGTAGCTGAGTGCATGCATGTAGCCATAGCAGCATTGCAGTCCTGTGCCCTTAGCTGGAGTGCATGCATGTAGCCATAGTTGGAGTGCAGCCCTGTCTACAGTACATGCATGTAGCTGAGTGCATCCATGTAGCCATAGCAGCATTGCAGTCCCGTGCCCTTAGCTGGAGTGCATGCATGTAGCCATAGTTGGAGTGCAGGCCTGTAGCCATGTCTACAGTACATGTATGTAACTGTAGCTGAGTGCATGCATGTAGCCAAAGCAGCATTGCAGTCCTGTACCCTTAGCTGGAGTGCATGCATGTAGCCATAGCTGGAGTGCAGGCCTGCAGCCATAGTTGGAGTACTCTACTGTGCATGTGTCACAGCATGTGATTGGGGGGCTAAATGTCTCTACATGGTTCTTGCAGCATGGTTCTTCTTGCTGTGGAGTCATCCACTTCATAACACACTGCATACATGTGCAGTAGAGTACCCCAGAGGCCTCCTGAAATCCCAAGTACCCAGAGGCAGGACCAGGGTTGTCCCTACACTATTTGC
>NW_017306596.1:760240-779672 GCF_000935625.1 Nanorana parkeri | reverse complement strand
GGGGGGGGGGGGGGTCAGGTGGATGCTCATTACTTCTCCAGCATCTCTGTTTGGTGTCCCGCCCAGGTCACAGATGTCACTGTTTGGCCAGAGCTGGGTGGGACACCAGTTAGAGTGTCCTGTCCAGCTCCTGGCAACCAGTAACACCAATGAGCTGAGCGGGAAGACAGACAGAGCATCACAGGTTGATTAGAACTCTTAGCAACCTGGGACGCTGTGGCAGCACCCTGCCACCCCTAATGACATGCCACCTGAGGCAATCGCCTCAGGCTGCCTCATTCAGCCCCATTCACACTAGGCGTGCATATTTATGAGCGACAAAACTCTCAGCACCTAAATTCCCATTCATTTCAAAGGCCCCCTTTTACACACCAGATGGCAAGGATAACTTGCTACAAACTTGTGGCAGAGTGAAATTGTAATTTTTGTTAACTTGCTGCACATATTCCTGGCAAGTTGTAGACTTGCAGAACACTTGCAGCACAATTTCTAGTTGACACTTTTTGAATTTGTAGCAAATTTGCTTGGCAAGTCAATAGCAAGAGTCCTGCAGGTCTTAGCAAGAGTTTGGCAAGCTCGCTGGTCTGGAGACTTGCAATGTAGACTTGCTGTAATTGTGCAACAAAATTGTGAAGCTTGGCAAGTCTGCAATAGTTTAGCAAGTCATTTTCAGACTTGCAGCTCAATTGCTTGCTATCTGGGACCTAGGCGTTTTGTCGCGCATATTTATGAGTGACAAAATGGCCAGCACCAAATTTCCTATTCATTTCAATGGCCCCCTTTTACACCTAGACGTTTTGTCGCCCGCTGCAAAACGCCTGTCATTTAAAAAAGTTCCTGAGCTTCCTTAGGCTTTTTTTTGCATGCGTTTGGCCCCATAGACTTCAATAGAAAAACCCATATTTGTACGTTTCCCCATTGTCCGCAATGGTTTTGATATGCCAGTCAAGACGCGCGTCTTCATAAACGTGCAAAATCGCTGACGCCTAGGCGTGAACGCAGCCTTATAGGGATTGCCCTGGGTATGACATCAGAAAAGAACATAGAGCAGCGGAGCCAGGTCGCTAGCGATGTGACTATGTCTCTTTATAGATAACCCGGTGAACAATGTAAGGGGGGGATTAAAGTTCCTCTTTAGCTGTGTTCCTTTGATGTAGAGGAAGAACACCATTTGTACGAGGTCTATACTTCGTGCATGATGTAAGACAAGCAGCGTGTCGGTGTAGTCGGTCGTACAAGCAGTGAACGGGTTGCCGTCGTATGACTGCACTGCGCGGTATCGGATTTCAGCACCTTGGCCAGCTTCCATGCGCGTGCACGCGGCCCAGCATCAGGGAGAGCGGCCGGGAAGTTGCTGGCGCCGCTGCTGTGCTGCGAGTCGTCATTAGGGCGCTCTGCGGGGAGCTGCACAAGCAGCAGCAGCAGCAGGTGTAAGCACCTCCAACAAGCAGCAGGACCCACAGCCTAGGGAGGGCTCCTCAACACTTTAATATGGAGGAATTTCTGCAACGCACCAAATCCAGGCTGGTGAGTTCATTTCACTGTTGGGGGCTCATGGGGGATATCATAGTGAAACCTTCTCTGCCAGCAACAGAGATGAAGGATTGCAAATAGTGTGGAGTTTATAGAACAGGCAGCCCCACCCAGAACACTGTGCATGGCTCATTACCTCTTGTGGAGTACCAGTTGTCATTTACTATTACTTGTGATGTCATGTTGTTTATCTCTGGCAATCCTTCCTTCATGGTGGTGGCTTTGCGATCGTTATAGAAAATAAGCCAAAGGGAGATAGCTGAAATAGGGTTTACCTTGGAAAACATAGGTTTGTATTACAGAAGGTGCTTGTTGTTGTTATAAGCATGGTTTGTTATGTAATGGTCCTTTCTTTACTGCTATCATCCAGTGACGTTTGCTCCTGCACATCCTGTGTACAATTTGTACAAGTAAGTACCACATTATTAGTTTGCTATAGTCCCTGGGGTGCTACAGAACATTGATCCACTCTAGTAAGCCTTCGGAGGAAACGTGTAATGCATTCTGCAGAGCATCGTATATGCATAAATCTGGGACAAGGCTAATGTATTACAGATCAACTCTGCTGCAACTTTTTACTGATCAAATGTCTGCACCCTATAGATCCTAACACTATTTAACAATCAATCATACATTTCTGTATTGCTAGCAAGTCAAATATGTAATAATCGAACATTAGGATTCATTCTGATTGCACATCCCACTAACATACTTAAAAATGTATGCTATGTCGTCTGCATGGCCTTGTACATTTCTCGTCCTGTGTATTTGTCCAGAGTATCAGATATGCATAAATCAACTTTACTGCAAATTTTTACTGATACAGATCAAATGTCTGCACCCCATAGACCCTAATACAATTTAACAGTCAATCAGACATTTCTGTATTGCTGGCAAGTCACATATGTGATAATTGAATATTAATATGCATTCTAATTGCAGATTTCATGAATGTACTTATAACATGTGTGCTGTATCTTCTTGGTAGCCTTGTTCATTCCTCATCCTATGTAATTGCTCAGAGCATCATATATGCCTAAATGAGGGACAGGGCTGTTACATTCTGGTTCAACTCTGCTTGCAACTTTTTACTGGTCTAAATCAAATATTGGCACCCCATAGCCCCTAACACAATCTAACAAGACATTTCTGTTTAAATAAAATATGTATTTACAGAGCATTAAAATGCATTATGACTGCAAATCCCACTAATGTATTTATAAAATGTGTGCTATATCTTCTGCATGGTCTTGTTAATTTCCTATCCTATGTAGTTGTTCATTCTTACAGTAATGGGTTAGTGAATATAATTACAACATACAATGTACCCTCCTAAATTGTGCATTTAGCTACTGTAGCTTTTTTCTTTCATTTATTGAACAATAAACAAAATATGGGGGGAAAACCGAGAAAAATAGGTTCTCCGCATATCAATATGAAACAACCAGTTTGCACTAGACCAGCGTTTCTCAATCTTTCTTTAGTCACGGCAACCTTTAAAAGTATGCAAGATCTCAAGGCACCCCAGTCTAAATTGTCATAGATTTTAAGGGGTACCCCACAGAAAAACACCAAAAAAGTGGGTTTCGCCGTTTACAATGAAGCACCCCCTTCAATTTAAGCGTTCCCCCTCTTCACATCAGAGTCACCCTTTGCATCAGTACCAACCCACCTTCACATCAGTAGCCACACCTTCATATCAGAAGCCCCACTTTCATATCAGAAGCCCCACTTTCATGTAAGAGTTCCCCACTTTTCACATCAGAGTTCCCCTTTTACATCAGGAACTCACTTCACATCAGTATTCATCCCCCCTTCACATTACAGTCACACTACCACAACATTTTGAGGCACTCCTGAGAAGGCCAAGAGGCACACCAGTGTGCCATGGCATCCTGGTTAAGAAAGGCGGCACTAGACTTTGTAAATCATAATCCAGCAGTTTAACTTTTCTGCACACAAGTATTGATTTATCATATATATAAATTAGCTGATTCATTTTATTAACTATTATATATATATTTTTAAACCAGGGCTTAAAAGTAAACCAAAACAAAATATACACTATATTGCCAAAGGTATTGGGACGCCTGCCTTTACACGCACATGAATGTTAATGACATCCCAGTCTTAGTCCGTAGGGTTCAATATTGAGTTGGCCCACCCTTTGCAGCTATAACAGCTTCAACTCTTCTGGGAAGGATGTCCACAAGGTTTAGGAGTTTGTCTATGTGAATGTTTGACCATTCTTCCAGAAACACATTTGTGAGGTCAGGTACTGATGTTGGACGAGAAGGCCTGGCTCACAGTCTCCACTCTAATTCCTACCAAAGGTGTTCTATCGGGTGGAGGTCATGACTCTGTGCAGGCCAGTCAAGTTCCTTCACCCCAAACTCGCTCATCCATGTCTTTATGGACTTTGCTTTGTGCACTGGTGTGCAGTCATGTTGGAACAGGAAAGGGTCTTCCCCAAACTGTTCTTACAAAGTTGGGAGCATGAAATTGATCCAAAATGTATTGGTATGCCGATGCATTAAGAGTTCCCTTCCACTAAGGGGCCAAGCCCAACCCCTGAAAATCAACCCCACCCCATAACCCCCCCTCCACCAAACTTTACACTTGGCACAATGCAGTCAGGCAAGTACTGTTCTCCTGGCAACCACCAAACCCAGACATGTCCATCGGATTGCCAGACAGAGAAGCGTGATTCATCACTCCAGAGAACACGTCTCCACTTCTCTAGAGTCCAGTGGCGGCATGCTTTACACCACTGCATGTGGCCTGCTACTTCGTGGCTGAGTTGCTGTTGTTCCCATTTGCTTCCATTTTGTTATAATACTACTAACAGCTGACCGTGGAATATTTAGTAGCAAGGAAATGTCACGGATGGACTTATTGCACAGGTGGCAACCTATCACGGTACCACACTTGAATTCACTGAGCTCCTGAGAGCGACCCATTCTTTCACAAATGTTTGTAGAAGAGTCTGCATGCCTAGGTGCGCGATTTTATACACCTGTGGCCATGGAGGTGATTGGAACACCTGAATCCAATGATTTGGAGGGGTGTTCCAATACTTTTGGCAATATAGTGTAGTTTATATTCAGTGTAGTAGTTGGTAAGAAGGGGTGAAATGGGAGTTATTTATCAAAATGTGACATAATCAAAACATATATCAAGAAGTCACCCGCACTCCATACAGCATATAGACCTTAAAGGAGAACTATGAGATGAGTGATTTCCACTCACCTCATAGTTCTAGCCGACCTGTGACAATGAGAGTGTCACAGGTCGGCTCAGTAGATTGGGAGGTGAGCGAACACATACCAGGTTCGCTCACCTCTCGATCCTGTCACGGCTCTCTGCCGTGACAGGGGGAGGGGCTGGATTCCCCTCTCCCCGCTCCGATCTGCCAGCGCTGACTGGCGGAACGGACAGGGGAGGGGGCGGGTACAGCTGGTTCTGCCTCTAATAGGCAGAGCCAGCTGTCACTCACGCACCTGGGCGGATCCCTTCATCTACGTCGGGATCCGCTCCGGCTGCGGCGTCTCAGTATACCGCGAGCTGCAGCTCGCGGTATACTGAGATTAGGGTAACGGGAGGATGCTAGTTTGTGTCCTCCCGTTACCCTAAGGAGAATTATGGGGAAAAACACTGACCCCATAGTTCTCCTTTACCAGAAAATTGGTGCTTGAAGTGATAACACGGATGGCGCCGTGTCAGAAACAGTCCATAACAGAAGTCACCAGCATTCGAGGATACGTGCAAGAAGTATAGGCACTTGTTTATTGACTTGTCACATGCGTCATACAGCCGACGTTTTATGACAAAAGAGACTGTGTGAGTATCTTCTGCCATAAAAGCTCCTTTCTAACTGTCAGCATTGTCTTTCCCTGTACACATTTAGCCGCACATGCACAGGCTCGGTATGCTGAGACGAAGTAACTCCTGTGTGCATGCGCAGGAGTTACGTCATCTGGGCCCGGCCAATCAAGCAGCCAAAGATTCAGAACCCAGAACAGGGCCGTGATGAACATGGAAATGCTGGCTATGCAGGAATGCAGCTCTGGAGGTGATCGCTTTGCCAGGTAAGTCTGCCATAATGTGCTAACCTGCTGTGCATACTAGCACATTACAGCTAAAAGCTCCTGGGGATTCCCCGCACCTACCCACTTCTGCTTTGAAAAATTGCAGGTAAAAGCTAAAAACCGTCAAGTGTTTTACATGATTACTTTCAATGTTTTTCCTTTGTCTAAATTATGTTTTATTCACTTTTAAAATGTCTCTAGTAAAGTAACTTGCAAGTACAGTAAATTTGATTACTCCAGGATGAGTTGCCTTGTACAGTCCCCTCCCTCCTTGCACATCATAGCTGTTCGTCTTCTGGGAATATCTAATTACTCTCTGTGCTGGCCTAGCGTCTCTATCCCACCCTTCTCCTCCCTATATAACCTTTTATGTATCTGCCAGGTGAAGAGTGAAGGTGAATACTATAGAGCACTGGTGCCCAACTTGCAACCCGAGAGCCAAATGACACGTATTGTGTGGCTCCCTATCCATACATTTAGCACATTCTATTGAAAATTAACATGTTTCCTAAAGCACCAGTTTAATAACTAAAATGTATTATGCAAGTATAATGTCAGTGTGTATATTAGATGTCACAGTAGGTCTAGAATGGTTAATCTCTATAGTTCACCATTTACCAAAAAAGATGAAATGTCTGAGGGCCTATTTACACCACTGGATTGCACTAAAGGCACGATATCTGCACATTTAGCTCATGCTGATGCACAGTGTTATGCACCACACACTAGATGCACTGGTTACTGTTAGAAACGAAATTCGGACGAAACTTCGGAAATTCTGAGATTCTGAAGTATCCGAATTCTGAATTACAGCTAAAACGAATGCAAACGAATCCGAATTCCCGATTTCCCGAAATTCGTTAGCAGTAGTCCGGTCGAATTTTCGTTTTTGGACGAATGTTCGTTGCAGCAAAATGACATTAGGAAAAAAAAATTTTTTTTTTTAGTTTGCAGAAGATGAAAAAAAAAGCGTGAGGTTCCCCCCCCCAATTCATACCAGACCCTTCAGGTCTGGTAGGAATGTTAGGAGGGACCCCCCCAAGTTAAAACACAAAAAACGTGCGTGGGGTTCCCCCCAAAATCCCTACCAGACCCTTGATCCGAGCACTGGCCCAGCAGGGCAGGAAAGGGGGGACGATCGAGCGCCCCTCCCTCCCTGCGCCTTACCGGGCCACGTGCCCCCGGCATTGGGAGGGTGTCCCCATGCCGATGGGGACAAGGGCCTCTTCCCCACAACCCTGACCCGGTGGCTGTGGGGGTCTGCGGGCAAGGGGGCTTATTTGCATCGGGGTACCCCTTTAATTAAGGGGGCACCCAGATGCCAACCCCCTTTCACTAAAGGGTTCAATCAAATAGTAAAAAGTCCAGACTTTTGATAAAATCCTTTAATTGAAAAAAAAAACCAGAGTCAATTTTTGACTATTCCTTTAATAAAAAGAAAATGGCTCCATCGATGTAATCCAGCGTCAATCACGGTGCACGACCCCCGCCGACCCGCCGCAATAAAAAAAGTCCAGACGCACGACCCCCATCCGAAACCGACGAAAACCCACCGCAAAAATGACATTCAGTCCGAAAATAAACAGATGGTCTCGCTCTGCTCATTTGACACTCTCAGCTGTCAAATGCTACATAGCATTCGGGAACTCCAGAATACTATTCATGAGTTTCCGAATGCTATTCGGGTCTGTGAGCCGAGGTGTAATAATGCTTTTCAGATGACATCTCGGCTCACTGACTGAATATTCGGGAGTTCCCGAATGATATGTAGCATTTGACAGCTGAAAGTGTCAAATGGGTGGAGCAAGCCGTGACATCACGTCTCGCTCCGCCCATTTGTTTATTTTCGGGCTGAATGTCATTTTGCGGTGAGTTTTCGTTGGGATCGGACGGGGGTGGCGCGGCGGAACTTTTTTATTTCGGGGGGTCCTGCACCGTGATTGACACTGGATTACATTGATGGAGCCATTTTTTTTTAAATAAAGGAAAAGTCAAAAATTTATCTTTGTTTTTTTTTTTTCAATTAAAGGATTTTATCAAAAGTCTGGACTTTTTACTAACTATATGATTTAACCCTTTACTCATTCACAAGGGGGGGCGGCATCTGGGTGCCCCCTTATTTAAAGGGGTACCCCGATGCAAATAAGCCTCCTTGCCCGCAGACCCCCACAACCAGGGTCAGGGTTGTGGGGAAGAGGCCCTTGTCCCCATCGGCATGGGGACACCCTCCCCATGCGTGGCCATGCGCTCGATCGCCCCCCCCCTTTCCTGCCCTGCCGGGCCAATGCTCGGGTCAAGGGTCTGGTAGGACTGTTAGGGGTTTTTTCCCCCCATTTTTGGGGGGCTGGGGTTCCCCCTTAAAATTCCCACCAGACTTAAAGGGTCTGGTAGGATTTTGGGGGGAACCCCACGCACTTTTTTTGTGTTTTAACGGGGGGGGGGGGCTCCCTCCTAACATTCCTACCAGACCATAAGGGTCTGGTATGAATTGGGGGGGAACCTCACGCTTTTTTTCCCCCATTTTCTGAAAACAAAAAAACAATTTCGTCCGAATCCGAATTCCGAAACGAATTTAATTTCGGACCCGAATCCGAAAAACGAAATAATGCAAAATCCGAATCAAAACGAAACGAAACTAAACAAATTTTTTGCTGGTGCACATGTCTAGTTACTGCACATTCTGAATGCTGTGCTGCAATGCACATTACTGCAATAGTGGGTGTTGTGTTGCTGTGCGATAAAAAAGAAGACCAGGAGCGGCATTGGGTTGCCATTCAGAATGAATGTCAGTGCAGTGCACCTAGTGTGTGGTGCATTGCTCTGTGCAATAGCATTTACTTAATGTACAGATATCAGGCCTTTAGTGCAACACTGTGATGTGAATAGGCCCTCAGACATTCGCTTTTGGTAAATGATGAAGTAAAGAGATTATCCGCTCGCTCTCTGCCGTTCGCCCCTATTATCATAGGGCCAAACGGCAGTTAGTGAATAGCCGAATATTGACAGCTAGCTCCGCCCAACTGTTTCCTATTGGCCGCCACCTGCTAGAGTCTTCTAGCAGGTCCCGGCCAATGAATAACAACTGGACGGAGCCAGCCGTGACGTCACGGCGGGCTCTGCCCAGTTGTCCAAAGCTATGGCTGGATCCTTCGGCTCTTTAGTGAATAACCCCCTTAGTCTTACATCCTGCCTGGTGAAACCATTGTCAGCAGAACAAGAAGTGAGGGGAAATCTCTCATGAATAGTGAGGGGTTTTCCTTTGGATTCTACAGGCATATGTATACTTCTTCCAGTCTTTATAAATCTGCCCCAGTGAATTTACTGAGCAATTTGTAGACAACTACAGATTCAGTATGAGATACTTTAATAATAACTTTTATAAGTAATATAAGCATTTATTATTACCAAATTTTTTGGTAAAATATAAAAGACGGGGTCACATTGGGTAAATTGATACCAAACATGTCAAGCCTTAAAATTGCGTGTGCGCGGGAAATTCCAAAAAACTACCATACCCACAATTGCCCATAGGCAACGCTTTAAAAGCTTTTACCGCTCATCAATTTACTGTGTTACCAGTAATTCATGGCCCTAGAATTATTGCTTGCACTCCGATGTTTGCGGTGATATGTAACATGTGTGTTGGAATCGTAGTTTTCGCATTTAGGAGCACCCAATATGTGTTTACGTTTGTGTGTTCTATAAGTGATGTTCTCAGCTAATTTCATTTGAACCAAAAATATTTGTTTTATTCAGCATCTTTGTGAAAAAAAAACCATATTGCATTCTTGTCCATCTTGTAGAAAAGTTTAACTTGCACTGAAAACACTCTCTCAGCTTTTTTGTTTTTCTGCCAAGACATATCATAAGCTGCTTAATTTTTCTTTTATGTGACAGGAACACCCTGCTGGAAACCATATTGCAGGCCTTGGGACAGAAGCACTACATCTTTGTAATCAGTGGTCTATTGTATATATGATATACTGACATCTGTAACTCTGCATGGCTCTGGCAGTGAGGGGTTAATTGTTTCTTAAAAGATAGTGATATAATGTGGAAATTCTGAAGCCATGGTCGACGAGTTATAGCCAGATGGCACTCGGCATGTTTGCCACTCCTCATCCATGTTGGATCTGTGGTGTTTCTGACATTCAGTTTAAAAGAGGCATTTTATTTAGCATAGAGTTGAAAGGGTAAACTACTTACTATATATTAGCTATTGAATGCACGTGTTATTATTTGTTTTCTGTATTTATGACGTACCAATACATTGCATAGCACATTACAGATTAAATTCAACCAGCCTCTGCCCACAAAGCAGGTTGTTTGCTTTCATTGCAAGCAGCCTAGAGCAGGACCTTTAGGTACAGGGCTTCTAATGCCAGTAAGAAATGTGCATTTGATATAAACAGCCATGTCCAGCAAAGTATCGTCAATCCCTAACACTAACATCTTCCCCTGCTTCCTATTGCTTATCCTACCCCCTAACACTTGGTCTATTCACAAAAGGGTGAAGAGTTTGGAGAAGGCAGGAGAAGTGAACAATCTAGGACAACAAAGCTGAACTGGAAAGTGAGCTGAATTGGAGAATTTTTCCAAATCAGCCATTTTGGCCTAGATTGTTCTCTTCTCCTGCCTTCTCCAAACTCTTCACCCTTCTGTGAATAGACCTGTAAACCTCTAATCCAGCCATTCCCAGCCCTTCAGAGGTTGCTTGGAGTTCCTTGATCTGTGGCTGACTGAACTCACATTTTATGGTTTCTGCATAGTTGTAGGTCCAATACCACTTGAGGTTCTTTGATCTGTGGCTGACTGACCTCACTTCTTATGGTTTCTGCTTAGTTGTGTCCAATGCCATTTGAAAGAGCCAGCTTCATGACTCCAATATCAATTGTCAGGTTTGTTGTCTGTGTCCCACTGATCACATCCAGTCAAAATTCCAGTTGTGGGCAGTCTTGGGGACGAGATGGCTGTAAGTTTTTTGCTGCTGAATTTTGCAGCCTATGAAAATGCAGTGGGCTACCAAGTTAGATAGTTAGATAGTTCTCCTTTAATTGTGGATGTGCATTTGCAATAAAAATGTTTCTTTGCAAATTTGGTGAGAGGCATTTTGCAGTTTTACTGGTGATAAGCAGGCTATTGAGGTAATCTTTCAATTCAGTATATGAGGTAGCACGATGGCTTGGTGGTTTTCGCTTCTGCTTTGCTACTTTGGTGCCCTTGGTTTGAATCCTAGCCAGAGCATTAGCTGTATGGAGTGCGCATGTTTTTTTCACAAATTGTTAACCAGTACAATTTGCATTTTTTTTTTTGCCAGCTAGTGAGAATGGTGCTAAATGTTTGCTATGTTCAAAGGCCTTCCCTGTGCTCCTTACTTTAAAAAGCTAGTTATAAATTGACTGGAGCGATTGCCATTTCTGTTTAGTTTGCATGTTCTCCTTGTGCCTCTGGGTACTTTGATTTCCTTCCAGACTCCAAAGGCATGCTGGTAGGTAAATTGGTCCTACTATGATATTCTAATGAGTGCACCCAAGATGGCTGCCTCACTTTCTATCTTCCCTAACACTGATTTGATAAGTGCTTTGAGTCCCCAGGAAGAACAGAGCAATAGAATTGATATTAAAGTCAAAAGCTATTTCAAATGCTCATGAAATTACTTACAATGGATGCTGCTTCTCTATATTAAAAAGTTTTTGTTTCCCGCAGAATCAGCTTGTTCCCTGAGCACTGGTCTTGACTTCCTGTTTTTAGGGCTTGTTTACACCAATTACGGTGCGTTTCAGCACGGTTAGCTGCTGGAACGCTCATTATTGCATACTAAACTCCCCCCTGTGTTTTAGGGTGGGAGGGGGCGTGGCAATGCATTCAAATCAATGCTACACCCCCCACCCACAGTGCGATCCCCCGCACCAGAACGCGTGGCACAACAATGCCTGCGCTCCAGTCCAGTGCCATCACATAAAATAGTGCATGGAGCACTGCAGGCGGGCGTGGCAGGTAGCATGAAGGACTCATTGTAACATGTATATACTTTAAAAATAACCATATAAAGTAGTTTTATTGTCTACTTGTGACTTTTAAGATTTTGTCTTTTATCTGACACTGTCATCCCATGTGCAGTGCACTTCACAATAGTTTGTTTAATTGATGTCTAAAGACTACTGTACAATTGGTCAAAATGTTTTGTACAACAATCTTAACACGCGTTCCATAAAGAACGCGTGTTCCATAAAGAACGCGTATGTTATAATCATGAAGATTTTCGTGACCACTGAGATGTCTGTAGGTTACCAAAGACCTAATTAAGCATGGTCAGTAGATTGGACTCAGAGGAGAAATCTAATGGCTATTTCAAATTGCAATAACTAATAGCAGGCTGGCTATTGCACCTGCCCACTGCTGCTGTCAATCCGCAGAGGTTGACCTGAAGTTCTTGAAAAGGGCCGGCAGCTCAATGGCTAACGGCTTCTGACTGTCTCTTTCGATCAGCTGATCCAGGTATGCCGGCCAGAGAGTGGCATGCTTGACCAATAAAGATAATTAGAAACAAATGTGTGTGTATATATATATATATATATATATATATATACAGTATACATGTATGTATATATATATATATATATACACACTCTTTATATATATATATATATATATATATAGTATATACTGTTTGGAAAATGTAGATTGGTAGAGTTATTTTTTTTTTTTTGCAATGTATTTGTTAGTTTTTAGCTGAATACATTGTGTTTTTGTTATGCAGTACAAAGAGAATATGGTTGTAAACTTCCTCTCTATTGATTGTATATTTTACAGAACACTCCAGTAGTATTGATTCAAGTGGCCCTGCTAGACCACAGAATTGTTCTTTCCCACTTACTGGCACCATCCAATCGTCAATATTCTTGCTCTGAGGCAGCAGTTTACAGTGTTGTTAAATAATTTAATTAGTGCAGTGTTCTCTACATCTACTTTGATCTCTTTCTTTTCACGAGAACCATCAATTCTTATCAAAATATATATATAGGATACATATTCAGACATAATTTTTTTCGTAACTATGTGGAATTAGGCTGCACAAAGTAGTATGTAATCTTTTCTTTTTCTTTCAATATTGTAAATATAAAGACAACATTTTTTTTACAAGACTGTGTTTGAGAACAGGTTATAATTCATAATCACTCCTTTTTTTGAATGTTACCAATTTTAATCATGGTTGTGGTGGCATCAGTGTCAGAATTGGCCCCATAGCAGTAGAGAAATAGAGAAATCTCTATGTTTTACTCCTGGAATCCATCGAGGTAGCTGATGGCTGTAATACTGGCATGTTGGCAAGGGGGTGTATATGTGGCATATACATGTAACACCAGTAGACAATGTAAGACTGTGTAGTCTGTAACTAAACTCTGTGTAGACTGTTCTGCCAGATAGCATCTGTTGTTATTAGAAGCAGACAGTATGTTTTGTTTCAAATGCTGATAGATGCACTGAGATACCTCCTAGACCCAGTCTGTGAGAATAGTATGGGCACTTGCTGACTTGGCAGAATCCACAAGCAGCTTAACTCTTCAATATGACACAGAAGTTGAATCCAATGTCGTTTGCTTCATATAAGTGCAGTACAAAGGATGTTTTCCAGTGTTTTGAAATGCAAAAAGACAGTGGGGAGAATTTATCAAAACTGTAGCAGACATAATATTGAGCAGTTGCCCATAGTCACCAATCAGCTCAGCTGATTCAGTCAAGCTTTGAAAATTAAAGACAGAAGCTGATAGGTTGCCAAGGGTAACTGCTCCAGATTCTGTCTGCTCCAGTTTTGATACATTCCCTCAAAGACTTTCATAAGCCCTGTGCTTAGAAAGTGAATCTAACTGAGCAGCAGAGTGAGAGGAAGGGAGCGTGTAGCTAGAAACGGTACTAACAAGCACTAAAGAGAGGGGGGACAGACTATACCAAATAAATAAACAAGACAATACAGGCTTCTGTGGCAGCAGAAAGTGTGTATATAGTATGGTCCATAGATTTCACATTTGCTAACAAAATAATGTCTTTTCTCTTTCACTCATTCATCCATATCTGTTATATGATTCAGGCTCATTTTGACTGGAGAGGTATTCCCTGGCCTACTGATTATCTTATTATATAGCATGAGGCTCATCTTTTAGGAAAACACGTGATCTCCTTTGGGAAGCAGCACAATAACATAGTTATAACAGATTAAGGGGAAACTATCCGCTCAATAATTCACATACCCTTGTAAATATAAAGTTTGTTTGTAGACAAATCTAATGGTTCCCTAACCGATATACTGAGATAGCACTACAAGACAAGTTGTTCTGTCGTCTTCCATATGTTGGTGTCCCAAGATTTCTACACTTTAATTGGTTCCCTGCAGAATAACGCTTTCAAGCATATGGTTTGCAAACCGCTGAATATGCTTTTGTTGCTTAATACTTTAGGTGGCACTAGCTTCTTCACAATTATGAGGGGAGAAGAATTTATTAACACTCTTGAGCTGTATGGTAGAGAATTTTCAAATGTTGTCAAAACAATGGAGGTCCCATAATTCTTTTAAAAATGCAATGTGAGAAATGTATTGTATTTTTTTAGTTTTGAAATGTAACCTTGCTTGTATATAAACAGTATAGGGGATGCATTGATACTGTTTTTTTGGTATCGAATATGAGTACCAATATTTTTTTTTCCGGTACTCACCCATGCCTAGTACTGGTGCCTTGTGCCCTGATTATCAGGAAGTCAGCTGGTGGATCAAGACCTGTCTCCTGGCTTCCTGAATGTCTGTGAAGCTGGTGTTCTATCGAAAGAACACTGGCTTCACTTGCTCAGGCTGCCTGGCTTCTTGACCAATCAGGAAGCTGGGCGGTGGGTCATGAGGTGCCGTCGGGCTTCCTGATTGGTCAGAAAGCCAAGCTGCCTAGCAACAAGTGAAGCTGGCTTCCTAGCCAATACGGTGACACACCATGGCCCTTCTCACGGCTTCCTGATTGGGTAGGTCTATCTCTATCAAATTTCCCTTTTAAACAACAATGGGACTGATGTTCAGTCTAGAGCAGCTTTTCTCATTCAGGATGCTATGGCATACTGGGGGGCCTACCGGTTTCTTCAGGGGTGCATTGAAATTTTTGCACAGTGTCATGCCTTTTCGTGGTGCAGGCAAGCCGGCTGCCAGCACCATAGAAATGAATGACTAATCTATTCAAGGTGGAATGACATTAATCCATTGAAGATCCATTCAGAAAAAGAACTAAACTTCGCCTCTGTTCAGGCCTGCTCCACCCCCCCATACTCTGCCATCCCGCAAAGAGGGGGAGTGAGGACTCTGATGTGAGGCGGGAAGGGGGATCTCTGATGGCAAAGGGGGGGACTCTGGTATAAAAGGAGGGCTCTGATGTAAAAGTGGGACTCTGATGTGAAGGGGGGCTTCTGATGTGAACTGTGGGCTCCTAATATAAAGAGAGAGGCATCTAATGTGAAGAGGTCACTTCTAATGTGAAGAGTGCTCCTAATGTGCAGGGGGACTTGAAGGTGGCTTCTATTGTGAGGGGGAGGGCTCTAATGTGAAAGAAAGGGGGGGTCCTCATGTGAAGGGGTCTCCTAAATTAAAAGGGGGCTCCTGATGTGAAGGGTGACTCTGATGTAAAAGGGGGACTTCACTTCACTAATGTGAAGGGGGAAGCCCACTTTTTTGTGTTTTTGTAAAATTCATTACATTTTAGTCTAGGGTGCCTTTATTTTGAATACCATTTAATGGGTGCTGTGACTGAAAAAAAGGTTGAAAAATGCTTGTCTAGTGTACAGACCATTTTATATAATTGAAGACATATTAACTCTTGATATACTGTATCAGATGGCCATTCCATGGGTAGCAAGGGTATGTAGGAAAGACTTTCCAGTCTGATTAGTACAAATGCAAAAGTTGATTTTGTTGTTTACTGTATGTTTTGAATAATTATTGCTTATGAGCTAGCTGTGCAAATTCCATTTATTGTATTATTTATACTATGTTGGTGGTAAGTCACTACAAATATGTGGCTTTTTACATACCTTCTGACATCTATATGTTCTAGGCCAACTAGCCTGGCTAAACCACATCCTCCAGTTAACTTTGAAGGACAAAAACAAATGAAAGTTTATATTTTTCAGAAGAAAAAATATAAACCAGTAAAGTTGCTTACACACACAACATGCATACTATTTCTACAATTTCCTGTAGGCCCTCATTGGCTAAACCATGTGCCTCATTTAACATTGGAGGCCAAAAAATGTCAAGTTTGTATTTTTCATATGAAAAGAGAAATAATATGCTACACACAGCATATATATTATTTCTCTATTATTTTGTAGGTCTCCTTGGCTAAACAACATCCTTCATTTAACTTTGGAGGACAAAAAAAATGTAAAGTTTATATTTTCCACATTAAAATGGAATTAAAGGAGAACTATGGGGTTAGGGCTTTTCCCCATAGTTCTCCAAAGGGTAACGGGAGGGCACAAACTAGCGTCCTCCCGTTACCCAAAGCTCAATATACCGCGAGCTACAGCTCGCGGTATACAGAGACGCCGCAGCTGAAACGGATCCCGACAATTATGTCTGGATCCGCCCAGCTGCGTGAGTGACAGCTGACTGCCCATCTGGAGGCAGAGCCAGCTGTACCCGCCCCTCCCCCGTCTGTTCCGCCAGTCAGCGCTGGAGAATCGGAGCGGGGAGGGGGAAATCCAGTCATTCCCCTGTCATGGCTCTCTGCCGTGACAGTATCGAGAAGTGAGCAAACGCCGGTATGTGTTCGCTCACCTCCCGATCTACTGAGAGCCGACCTGTGACAGTTTAATTGTCACAGGTCAGCTAGAACTATGAGGATGAGTAAAAAGCACTCACCTCATAGTTCTCCTTTAATATGGTATGCAAAAGCCTAATAAAAAAAAAAATATTTGAGACCCCACTTGCTAAAACACATAGCTCATGCAGCTTTTCAGGAAAAAACAAAACAAAATAAAGTGTATATTTTTCACTGTTAAAATGAAGGGATACTGTACAGTGTCAGAGGACAAGCACATCCAATTCTCTAAAAAAGCAAAAGACTCACAAGACAGTACACATGTCCTAAATTAGGAGCCAATGACGCAGTGAAAAGAACCCCAGATCCCCAGAGCCTGTCCATGTTCTATGCTCACACAAATACTTATTGACAGCCTGCTGCTCCAAGTGCAGCCACTGCAGCGCTGTCAAGATTCAGTTCCAGTGTGTGGGCATATCACATATCAGGTGGTTGGCAGGTAGCTTGTGTTGTCGCTGAATTTCTGCCAGAATCTTTAAAGTCTTAGTCTGCCCCTGAAGAGCTGCCAGAATCTCTGCCCCAATGTGACTCCTGTGCCCCAGGCATACCAGCTGCAAAACAGAATGGCAGCATTTTTCCTGGACCATTGCATAGTCTCTTGGTTGCTTGGTGAGTCCGATGAGTCTTTAAATAAGACTATTGAGGAGGCAGGGTAGAGGTGACTAAGCCTGGCCATGTTGCAGGACGCTAGATGGCATCCTCAGCTTTAGTGGTCCAGTGGCCATCCTGCATTCTTCCTGGTGTGCCATAAAAGATCCCTGCAGGTGCTTGCTGGACCACATGTTGGGTATATACAGGGGTACGGGTACTCCTAGAATGAGATCCTAATAGGTTGGACTTGATGGACTAATGTCTTTATTCAACCTCAAATACTATGTAACTATGTAACTATGTAACATGTCTGTGGCTGTGTTTACTCTTCTACTGACCAAATGGACCTGTGACATGGAGACTGGAAATGTGGAATAGGGTGGCTGCTCCCTCCACTTCTCTGCCTCTCGACAACATCCTGCCTTACTAATGTTGTGCATCTCCCTCACTTTCCGCCTCTGCGATCTCTGGCTCTCAAGTATGATCTGCCACCTCATCAACCCCACCCCCTCATCGCTTAAGCCCATTTGGCAATAAGCTGCAGGAACATCAGTGGCAAGTCCTGCCTGTTGTCCCTCCCATCTGTGCTCCTGGCACTCTCTTCCTCCACATCAGATAACAAGAATTCTCAAGAATCCTCCTACATCAAGTTACTGATGGTGTGACACCAGGGTCCGAATATATATTGATGGTGCATTTCACCTTTAGCAGCCGCCTTTCCCTTAAGGCTAGTGCACCTACTGGTACTGAGATTCCCCCAGGACGTGAACTATATAGTCTGGCTGTGGATGTCGCTATGGACCTGTAGCAAACCTAGCAAAGGGTCAGGACTGGCAGAAGACAAAGTGGTTTTCAGAAAATGTAGCTATCACAAGCACTGAGGTACAGACTGATGTTGTTTAAATAGAGCGCCTCCATAGACACAGACCAATCCCAGCTAGGGGCATGAGGCAGATACATTAATCCACAGCTGAAAAGGCAAGACTGCAGCCAGCAACACAGACAGCTAAACTATGCGGCCAGATTCATTACCGCACAGCTGAAGGCCCAAGTCCAGCCAGCAACACAGGCTGATATCATTTAAGGTGCTCATACACCTGCCGATTATCGTAAGATAATCGCGGGTGATCCCACGATCGTACAATAATCGGCAGGTGTATGGAAGGCGTGCGACCGTTTCTACTGTAAGGTCGCACATCTTTTGTCTCCTGAGCAGGCTTGAAAACCCGCCGAGAATCGTACGATTTTTGGCGGGTTAGTGGCGTTCTCGGGAGACAAATGCCGCATGGGCCGGTGTGCGCAAGCGCACACTGCCCGCTCAGCATTGGAATCATCTGAAGCGCCCCCCTCAGCGGGGTGGGCTTGCGATGATCGCAAGTACGATCTGGCTGTCCAAGATGGGCAGATTGTACGAGCTTTTAATTACCTTACAACCATCGCAGGATGAAAGTCGTGTGATGGTTGTAAGGTGTATGGGCACCTTAACACAGGCTGTCTGATAGCCAGTTTGTGGGGCAACAACCGAATTAGCTGTAGAGGAGGTGGAAGAAAAGGATGCATTTGCAGCTGCTCAGAAGTTGATAAAAATGCACTGCTGTGTGTCTAGGAGGAGGACCATGAAGGCTTGGCTATCCATTCCACAATCTTCTCTCTGTGATCTGGCTGTATAGCATGCCCACTGCTAGAAATAAAAGGCAGACTGCCTCTCAGGTATTGCCTGATCACCACTTAGGCCTTGTTCACACCAAGCGCGTTCCAAGAGCAGAGCAGTTACAGACTGGAGCAAAACTGCGTCCAATGTATTCCAATGGTATTTTTAGCTCCAGTTCACATTGCAGCGTTCCATTCCAGAGCAGGTAAAAAAACTGCAGCAGGCCCTATTTTACCTGCTCTGGAGCACATGCAAACGCATCAAAAACACATGCAAATGCGCCGGAATGCAATTTAAACTTTATTTTAAACTTTAAAAAAAAAAAAAACGGCCCGGAAGGCATCAAAAACGCGGCACAACCCACTGTACTGCGTGTGCAGAAACTCATGCAGATCTGGTCTGCATTTGGTGTGAACAAGGCCTTATTTTTGCGAATGCAGATGTGTATGAACAGCCTCTCTCTCTCTCTTAAGGCTTCCCAGACATAATGAATACAGCTGATTGCCTTATTTTATTAGCAGGTATGGCAATAGGGGGGATGAGGATGCGGTGCCTCTTACAGTGTTGTGATTTGGTGCACTAAACCATACTGCACTAGTATGTGGTAATGGGCTGCTAAGAAAGGGCAACTTTGCCTAAGTGAGCAAGAAGTTCACGCTGCTGTCCCTGAAAAGGGGGTTTAAACGAAATGATAAAATGATATAGAAAAAATAAAT
>NW_017306596.1:750681-759879 GCF_000935625.1 Nanorana parkeri | reverse complement strand
GGGGAGTGTTACAGGCCACAATTTGTAGCCCAGTACTTCGCAATCTACTGTTATGTAGCACAAAACAGCATTGTATATAGCTCTGTATGTAGTACTATATAGGACTGTCCCTGAAAAATCAGCTGTCCCTATCTTCTCCAACTCCACATACACTTAGACAAAAGGCTATTGGAAACCCTGACTTTTATCAAGAGTGGGTTGGCTTTTTTGGATTCCCTTATTATTACTGTCCCTTCTATGCCTCCTGGCCCCAGTTTATATGCCAAGAGTTTGAATGATTGGTACATGGTTGCTATGTTGGCAAATAATCCTCTTAGTTCACTGTTTTCCTGAACTGTGAACACAACTGTTGACTGTGAACAGAACCCAAAGCGCATCCCTATTTCTGCTTTGCTAGCAGCCCAGTTGTAGTTGTGCACACCCAGAGTGAGTGGGCTATAGGGATGAATACAATTGTACATTTTATTTTTTGCTGAAATTTCAGCAAAACTCAGTGCATTTTGGCTAAATATTGTCATTATGGAGAAATGTCTTAAAGTCAATTGGGAAGATGTCATTAAGATGATGTTTAGTGGTTTTTAAGGGTGGAATTGACTTTTAAAGGTTTCAAAGGGTTAGGGATTCTTTTTTTCAACTTTTGTGCCAATAAATGGAGCAGTTACCTGAGAACATGGTATTAAATGTTGTAATGGACATGGAGTATTGTCATTGTCTGTTTGTGTTGTGTAGGACTAATTTAAAGTGTTGCTATAACACATCACGCTGTTTACATTTTTTTTCTTTCTTTCACTTGTGTGTTAAAACTTGAGCTATTAAGCTCTGTAACCAACAGGCTTGTTTCAATAGATGGCTAAGACGTTTCTGGAAATAAATTGGAAAAGGAGCTGAGAACATTTACTCTTTTGACTAGCCCAAATATACATCAAGCAGTTTCACATGAACGCACTGAAAAACATATATAAACACTATGCACAAAAAAATGTAATTTGGTTAGTATAAACGTCTATTTAGAAAACGACTAAAACTGTCAAATCATATTATTTTTTTTTTTTTTGTATGATAAACACAGACTGCATCTAAATGTCCAATATGTTGATTTAATAGATAGAATAAACAAACTTTGTTTGCATAGTGCTTTGTTAGTGTGTAAGTCAATGGGACTGTGATATTCTAATGCTCTTCTTGATGTTATTGACGACAGGATTTCATTTAATCTTTTACTGTTGATGGTTTGCAGCTTTTTTCTTTCATCACATAATGTAATACAATGGCATACACCTGTTCATTTACTAAGATCAAGGTGATAGTAAATAAGTTAAAAGAGCAAATCTACATGCCAACAATACAATTCATCTTTCCAAACTATAAAGGGCAGTCAATCAATTATTTGTTATAGATTTTTGTGGCTTTGATACATGTTATAATTGCCTTTTGTTTGCTGTTACCTATTCAAACTTTAATTTTCTGAAATGATCTTGTTGAAAGAAGAAAGTACTTTACTGGCAAATGTTTTAACCCTTTCACTGCTGGAGACATTTTTCTTCCATTTTTTTCCACAATTGTTAAAATGCACATTTAGGCATGAAGATTACTTAGCCTCGAAACCGGTATATATTTTCTGAAAGCAGAGACACTGTGGGATAAAATGGTGACAATTTCAACTTTTATGTCACACAGTAATTATGCTACTGTTTGTCAAATTTATATTTTCAGTAAAAAATGCATTTGAATGTATTTTACTGTGCACAAATACACAGTTACTTGCTACCAAATATGATAGGTCTCTAAATTGCAATTGAAACTACAGTACCCAAAATTGTCCATAGGTGACGTTTTAACGTATGTCTTACGATGCTGGCAACTGGCCCCTCTAAACAGACTAGTCCCTGGGACTCTATTCAGCTGTGTAAAGGTGGCCATACACCTGCCGATTATCGTACGATAATCGCGGGAAAGCATGTTGGAAAACCAGCTGAAAATCGTAAGATTTGTGGCGTGCTCGTAAGACAAATGCGCAAGCTCACACTGCCCGCTCAGCATTGCAGTCATCGGAAGCCCTCCCCTCAGCGGGGCGGGCTTGCGATGATCGCAAGTACGATCTGCCTGTACAAGATGGGCAGATCGTACAAGCTTTTAATTAGCTTACAACCATCGCAAGACGAAAGTCTTGGTTGTAAAGTGTATGGCCATGCCACCAGATGGCTTCCAGGAGCTAGTGAAGACACACCCAGCTTTGCTTCATGGGTGTCTGTGGGTAGAGGGGAGAGAGACCGGCAAATATCCATTCGCCAATCTCCTCTCTGCTGAATGGAGCCAGAAGCGACGCTGATTGCATCACTTCCAGTTCATCAGCTCCCTATGTGATAGCAATGAAGTAAAGTAAATAATATGTTTTTAAAAAAATAAAGTAAAATATAATTGATATAAAGATGCAAAAAAATGCATTGATCCTGCATCCATAGAGAGTGATTGATTCCTGACTACATGCAATCATATCACCCATTACATGCGGTGGGCCAGCATTTACTCACCTGAACGGTTGACAGCTGCCGCTAGTAGATGCCAGATTCCTGCTGCAGGAAAATGTAAATTCCTGACACAGAAATCCCTAATCGCACCTAAACTTACTGGTGTAAATGGGGCCTAATACACACATACACACAAAAAGAGAAATACAACCCCCCCCACACACACACACACACACACACACACACACACACACACGTACATATACACAAAAAATGCAAAATAATACTTCCTTACCCTCCTCCCCCCCCTCGTCCCCTGCAGATAATTTAAAAGAGCCCCATTCCCTGGTGATCCAGTAGTTGATTAGTAAGGTCTGGTGTAGACCTTACTAATCCTTCCTTTCAGCCGGAGCTCAGAACTGTTAGAGCTCTGGCCGAAAGGATTTAATGAGTGCCGGAGCTGACAGGAGCAACTATGCGGTCTGCAAAGTACCACAGTCAATAAAGTACCAAGTTCGCACATCACTGAGCTCGGTCGCAGAATCGTTCCTGTTTTAGGTCAAAAGCGGTTTTAGACCAGGTAGAAAACAGCGATAGTGAATTAGAATCACTTGCAGAATTGAGCGGATCAGGCAGCACCCCCAGAAATCCCTTTTGCTGGCCTTTTTTTTTTTATTGTATTATAATTTTTTATAATTATTTATTATATTATAATTTCTTATAATTATTTATTATATTATCATTTTTCAAACTTTATCATACCTGGGATGTCTACTGGACTCTTGTTTGGACAGATTTAGGGGAGTTATTCCTAAGATTTACTAAGAATTACAGGCCTACAATATAAAACAACACATTTCCATGAAAAACAGGGGTTGCTAAAATCCTGAATAATCATACCGCCAGGAAGGTTAAAGCACTAAGAAAAGCCAAGAAATCTTTTTTTACACATTTTCAGGCATACCTTTCATCCTCTGCAGGATTGCTTGAGTAGTAAAGCATCCAATAGGACCCTTGGCAACATGTAGCTCCTCACTTCCTCCTTCATGGGCCCTCAGGGGGAACTCATGATCACTTATAGACTTTTGCAGGCGACAATCCTTGTGCAACTGCTGCACCAAATTCGCTGAGTTTCAGACCCTTTATTACACAGGCTTCTGTTTGTCCATTTAATTTCTGATGCTCAAAACTACAGGTAAAAAACGAATCGACCTCAGCATAGACAGGGGCCTCAGAGAAAGACAAATTTACTGGCAGTGTAGCTAACAAATCCACTGTTACGCTCTATTCACATGGGTGTTATGCATGCGATACCGGTCATCTCAGCCGCGGAGTACATTTGTGTATTATTTTTAAGTTGCCTTATGTATCTTTTTTCATACATGACTGGAAGATTACAGAACATAAAACAATGTAAGGTAATGTTCTTTTTCCAGAAGCTGTAATGCAGTACAAATGTCTTGGAATGTGTATCTGATCACTTTGTAGTTTATTGCCCCTTTTAATATGACCAGCTAACTTTCCATTTACATTTTATATGATAGATAATGCAATTTGTATATGCTTTCAGGACCAGAGTAAACATTTGGATAAAGTTCACACTGTCATTGGAAATAAATGCTGTGATCTGGATTCTATAATATCCACATTAGCATATGCCTACTACTTAGACAAGGTAAGCACAGTCCCTTTATTCTAATTATATGCATAATTTCATGTTAAACCTTCTTGCATAAGAAAATGGACCACAATTTGTTTTACTTTTACATAAAATAAAAAATATGGGGGTTGTGGGGGGATAGCATACTCTGTGATTTTTAACCCAAATGGAATCCGAGATTTGAATTAGATTAAAGATCCCTGCATACATACACTTTCACAGTATTGAGGTACGGAACGGTGGATGTTAATTTGGACTGTATGCTTAATTTGAAAAACAACCATGTTCAAAGACAGGGCCACCATTAGAAAATATGGAACCCTGAACAGCGTACCTATACGGTGATAGCATGACATGTTGAAATGCCATCACAGTTTAAAACAATCTTTGAATAAATGTGACACTATGACACTTAATGACAATGTAAAGTAGTGAGTGTACAGCTTGTATATCAGTGTACATTTGCTGTCCCCTCAAAATAACCCAAAACACAGCCATTAATGTCTAAACCGCTGTCATTTTTGCTGCAGCAGCTTCGATACATCGTATAGATGTTCCACTTCACAGGCAGTTTAAGGGGACCCCCCAGGCACGATATTTAAAGGAAGTTTTCATTTTTATTGTTTCACTTTAAGTGATGATAAAATCACTGCTCCCTTAAAATTTTTATTTTTTTTAAGTTTTTTTCATTGATACATGTCCCCCTGTGCAGTGCCTGACTCCCTATACCCTTTTTATGGCCAATAAATTGCATATAAGGCTTCAAAATGGGGGCATTTGATTTTCCAAGTTCTGGTCCCATAGACTTTCATTGAGTTCTAAGTTCGAATTAGAACTTTTTCCGTGTTTGAAAGTTTGAACTAGAACCAAACAGGGGTGTGTTCGGCTCATCACTACTGGAAACTACTGGAAGAAAGTCATCCCCTGAACTTAAAGTAGAATTAAAGTCTTATTTTCTTTTACATATATCTACTGCTAGCAAGCAAAAAATATGCAAAAACATTTTTAAAAAATAAAAAAGATACCAAATAGGTAAATACTTATCTCTGTCACTGCCGCTCACTCCAGCCTGCAGCATCCAGCTTACCTGAACTGCTGTGCATGAAGATCTGGGTGGGCGCATGTGCAGGGGAGATCACGCAGGAAGATCTGGGAAGGCGCATGCACAGTGGACATCACCAGTGGGGAGAAGAGGAGAAACTCAGTAGAAGTCAATGCACGCAGCCGTGAGCGTGCACGCCGGACAGACACCATGGGACTCGAGGAGTCTGCACTGGATCAGAGACAGGCACCAGCGCTGGAGCGACTGCTGGAAACTTCTTGAAGGAAGAAGATGAGCGGATCAAGAACCATCACTTAAGGTAAGTCCCTACAGCAGGATTGGCGGCAAAAAAATAGACTTTAATGTCACTTAAAAAAATTATTGGATGACAAACAAAAGCGGTTATTACATAGTAAGAATATTTATGCAAACTGTTTGATATGTCAAGATTATACAGATTATTTGGGCTTTATTTTACAGTAGATCAAAACCCTAACAGGATGACATTTACTTTGCTAAAGCACTTTGTACCAAACGTTTGCCATTTTTTATTCTTTTAACTAGTTGTGGACCTTGGGCATGCTACAACTTCATCAAAGTATACAAAGCGTGTGTTGTACACGCTCTCTTTCTGCCCTACTGCTACTACCTCCTTCGCATTATCTGGCATTTTTCGGCTGTCATTTTGATAGCTGGAAGGTGGTGTTGAAATACAGCAGCTATAAGACCTAGTTTATTCCTGAGCTATTTGAAGTGTGATTTAAAGCTTCTCCAGAAGCAATTCAGTACTCAATGCTAGGATTATATTATGCTCGTTAGTGCCCATTAACATCTGAGCATATTGTCACTTAAAGCTCGCCTTTTCAAATGGTTATTTTCATATTTAATGGGGATGAACCTAAAAAAAATTGAGACCGAAACGGAAAATAAAAAAACCGTCAGGAAGAAACCAAATACTTAATTTTTTTTCAACCTTTTTAAAAATTTGTAAATTCTTTTTTCATTTTTTCATTTAATTTTTTTATACTTTACTGCTGCGGGCTCTAGGGAAATATCAGGGGTGTAAACAGAAAAAGAAATGGAAAAATAGAAAAAGAGATTGAGTCCTCAATCTCTTTTTCTGCAGCCACAGCACTGAATTAAAAGAAGGCCTCTATACTGAGTGTTCCTGTCCATCCACACATTGTGGATATAGTGTAAGTTACTATGTCCACAATCTTGAAAGAACGGGAAGTGATGTAGATCACTTCCCATTCATTCATAACTGGGACCTAATAAGCACACTATGTCCAGTTATTTACAAACGCTGATCGGGGAGTGTTTGTACACTGCTCTCCATCCTGAATGGGCTGTCATAGGAGGCAGGGCGTGTGGTGGGGTAGGAGAGCTCCACCTCCTGTGGCAGATTACAGTGCTGTCCTCCAATCACCGCTCTCCATCCTTACACAGGAGGCGGGTGTGGGAGGAGGGCTCTGCCTCCTGAAAGATGACAGCTGTGACCGCCCTGCACTTATCCTGACACAGGAGGCGAAGCTTGGAGGTGCTGGAGGAGAGCTCCGTCTCGATAAGATGACAGAGGTCACCACCCGCACCGCTCGGCATCCTGAAAGCTTCTCTCCTCCCTGCTGGGCGCCAGCCGGAGCATTAGAAGGCACACAGACCATCATGGCACTTTTGGCAATTTGCCAAAAGTGCCATTTTCGTCAACAATGTTTCGGTGGCTGAAATTTTAGTGCATCCCTAGTATTTACCAACTCATCTTCAGAGCAAAGGGAAGAGCTCTGAATCTACATATTATGTAAGTTAAGGCAACCTATTTTAAAAAAAAACTAAAATGTGTTCCTTTGTTTATTGCCATTGTTCTTACAATTAATACTAAAAAGCCTTTATTTTAATTGTAAATAATTTAGCAATGCTTTGTACTGGAATCATCATTTTCCTGCCATTTTAAACATGACAAATTATATAGTAAAATGTATAACATTTTTTTATCTCCAATAGCAAGATTTTATTAAAACTAACACTTATGAAACTAGAAAAAATTTGCTTTTTTTTTGCTATGACACAAAGTGGGAGAAAAAAAGCCAAACCTGAAACATTCCACGCAAAATTCCAAAAATGCATTCGCCAAAATTATTGGCAGCCTCAATTAATATTTGGTAGCACAGCCCTTGGAAAAAATAACTGAAATCAATCGCTACCTGGGACAGCTGCCGGTACATTTAGGAGAACTGTGGCTGCAGCGGCCTGTGTCCCTTCAAATCCCCGCTGCTCTCCCCGCCTGTGTTGGCGGAGGCTGCGGGGACACAGACCGCTGCATTCCTCCGCTGCCCCCCGTACCTCCGCTCGCTGTCCTGGCCGGTTCCTCCGCTCGCTGTCCTGGCCAGTTCCTCAGCTTCTTCGCCCAGTCCGGCCGCTGCTCCCCTACCTCCTCTTCATCTGCAGGCTGGGAGCCATACCCAGCCTGCTATTGGATATTGTAAAATGCAATAGCCAATAGCAGGCTGGTTATTGCAAGCGCCCACTGCCTGCTGTCAATCAGCAGAGGAGGGAACTGAAGGAGAAAGTTTTCTTACAGCTCCTGCTCTGCTGTTTGACAGCAGGCAGTGGACGGGTGCAATATCCAGCCTGCTATTGCAATTTAAAATAGCCAATAGCAGGCTGGCTATTGCTCCCAGCTGCTGGATGGGAGACTTGATGTCAGCTTTCTACCACCAGCAGAAGAGTGGGCATGGGGCAGCAGCGGGGGCATGGGGGGAGCAGCAGGGACACGGAGGTAGCAGTGGAGGAATGTGGGCAGCAGCAGAGGAACGGGGCAGCAGTGGGGGAATGCAGAGGCACAGTTTCCCCTTCAGGCCCCTCCTCTGCTGATTGACAGCAGGCAGTGGGCAGATGCAATAGCCAGCCTGCTATTGGCTATTGCAATTTGAAATATCCAATAGCAGTCTGGCTATTGCTCCCAGCATTAAAATAAAAAATAGAAAAGAACATTTTTTGGTGTTATTTTAAATAAATTTTTTTTTAAAATTATATTATAATCTTCTGAACAACGGGAACAGACAGCAAAACAAACGTGACCTTTCCCTATGCTATCCAAAACGAAAAAAATGTTTTTTTGTCTGGAGTTACACTTAAAAAAATGTACCTTTTCTGATTACATACAAATTCAACCTAAGTACAAACCTACAGTCCCTATCTTGTATGTAACCCGGGGACTGCCTGTATATATAATGTGTGTATATATATACTATATGCCAGGCCTCAAAATTTCCACTCGCCCCTCGCAATTTGCGAGTGAAAATTGCGTGGGGGCGAGTGGAATGCAATGGAGGGGGTGCGCTGCCAGCAGGACCTGCAATCGAACACTACCACCGCTCCCGAGCGGCGATCGCTTGTTTGTGTTCACTCCTCCTGACCCGTTCTGTAGCGGCTGCGGCCGAGGAGGAGGAGAATCAGATTCGGCTCCTTCGGCTCTTTCAGGCACCTGCAGGCTTCCTCCGCCCAGCTCAGCTGCCATAGGCTGGGAGGAAGCCTGCAGAGTTACTATTGGACAGACAGAAACTAATGCAGCGCGGGACGTGAAAAGAAAGTTTTGTGTCAGTAGATGGAGGAGCTCTGTAACGCCCCCCCCTTCCCCACGACCACCACCAGGAGAAAGAAGAGGGCACCTGAATACCACCTAAATGAATTGTAAGTCCCTTTTCTTTCTACCTTATACTGCTGACCTCTGCAACGTGCGTTGCAGTGCTGACCTCTGCAATGTGCGTTGCAGCACTGACCTCTGCAACATGCGTTGCAGCACTGACCTCTGCAACGTGCGTTGCAGCACTGACCTCTGCAACGTGCGTTGCAACACTGACCTCTGTAACGTGCATTACACCGCTGGTGTGTTTAGGGACGGAGTTAGGGCTAGGGAAGGGTAGGGATTAGGTGGGGCAACTGGTGGCGAGTAACTCTTAAAGCCTGGCTAGTAGCTCAGGACGTGAAATTTTGAGCCCTGCTATATACTATATATATATATATATATA
>NW_017306596.1:740152-750601 GCF_000935625.1 Nanorana parkeri | reverse complement strand
GAGGAGGAGAATCAGTTTCGGCTGTCTTCGGCTCTTTCAGGCACCTGCAGGCTTCCTCCGCCCAGCTCAGCTGCCATAGGCTGGGAGGAAGCCTGCAGAGTTACTATTGGACAGACAGAAACTAATGCAGCGCGGGACGTGAAAAGAAAGTTTTGTGTCAGTAGATGGAGGAGCTCTGTAACGCCCCCCCCTTCCCCACGACCACCACCAGGAGAAAGAAGAGGGCACCTGAATACCACCTAAATGAATTGTAAGTCCCTTTTCTTTCTACCTTATACTGCTGACCTCTGCAACGTGCGTTGCAGTGCTGACCTCTGCAATGTGCGTTGCAGCACTGACCTCTGCAACATGCGTTGCAGCACTGACCTCTGCAACGTGCGTTGCAGCACTGACCTCTGCAACGTGCGTTGCAGCACTGACCTCTGCAACGTGCGTTGCAACACTGACCTCTGTAACGTGCATTACAGCGCTGGTGTGTTTAGGGACGGAGTTAGGGCTAGGGAAGGGTAGGGATTAGGTGGGGCAACTGGTGGCGAGTAACTCTTAAAGCCTGGCTAGTAGCTCAGGACGTGAAATTTTGAGCCCTGCTATATACTATATATATATATATATATATACTATTTTAGAACACATTTTTCTTTGAAGTATAAAAAAAAACCTAAACCAATTGTTAATCATAATGATGAAAAAGAACTGTGTACTGGGGCGCACGTTTTGCTAAACGTATTGGCGCACATACTGAATATCATTTTTATTGCTTTCTAGAATCCATTTGATTGTCTGCCAGATATACACTGGTAATGACACAGCAAAAATACAATTTTCCTAATCGCAGCTTAAACGGGGAAATCACAACATCTTTAGACAAGCGTATTTAGATATTTATGCAGATATTGATACAAGAAGTAAGCTGCATTTATGCAGACTGCAAAATCACAAGTCATAGTAATCAATGAACGTGAATTAGCCAGGTATAAGTGGGGCCATCCACTTTTCCTTCAATTTGGCTGAAGGAACAAGCCACAGAATATCAAATCATTTTGTTCTCATACTCAGCCATTTCATTCTTTCCCAAGAATTCATTTCACTATTAAATATGTAATGCAAAAATGGAGTGTAATGCTGATCTAGAGAAATAAAAAGGTGAAACAACTCACTCTCTTCTTGACATTGCGGGCAAATAGGCTCCCTGTTTATGCCTTATTTATTTAAGTGTGAAAAATATGAAGTCGAAGGAAGCAAATTATGGCCTGGTGTACAAAAAACATAATTGAGCATCTCCTTTACATGATTGTATTTTTGAAGGAAACAGTTAATGTCCCCTCATATCAATTTATTTAATCTCCCATAACATTTTAGTAAGTCAGGCCCTCATCATTTTAAATAAGAATTTGGAGTGCTATTCTTTTCATCCAAGATATTTCTACATGCTGATTCTAACTGTATTTTCTTTAGTATATAAGTTTTTATTTCCTAATTGTACTTTACAGCCATTTTGGCTGACCTTGGACTCCTGACCTTGAAGACCCCCAGAGGGAACGCCTGTTCAGCAAATCATTTGATACTTACAAGGAAGTAACAGGAGGGCAAGACCAACCCCCCTTTAAACAAAGTTATTTTCATCCTTTTCAACCCTTAGTGTTTAAATCCAAGCCAGGCCCTTTCTTTTTGTGGTGAATCCTGGCCCTCCAAGCCTGCTAAATTCAGGATCAAACCTCTTCAATATGAAGGTGTACCCCAACTTTCTTGTCCTCCTTGGTCCAGGACCAGTGGCGTCGCTACAGGGGGGCAAGGGGGGGCAATTGCCCCCCCTAGGTTCTGTATCCACCGACAAGTGCAGCCTCCCGTCTACTATGCTGTCAGAAGCTGCATACAGCATGCACTGGTTACTACTTAAACCAGCGCGCTGTGTGCAGCTTCTGAGAAGATACGCTATTAGCATAGCTGGAGTGATGCAAAATGCGCAGCCGACTTCCTCGCTATGCTAATAGCGTATATTCTCAGAAGCTCCACACAGCGCGCCAGTTTAAGTAGTAACCAGCACATGCTGTATGCAGCTTCTGTCGCAACTGCAGGGCGCAGATGCCATCCGCAATTAAATCAGCTCTCGGTGCCCATCGGTTGCGACATGCAATGAAAATTATTAGTGCCCCCCCAGATCTGACTGTGGTATCTTATGTGCCCCCCCTATATATTGTTCGTAGAGTCGCCACTGTCCAGGACACTCCTAATGCGTGAGTCCAAATCGTTGTAACCACGGGGTTACAAACTAGAGTTTCGCTCTCTGCCTCCTCCTTGCTTTCTGCTGTTGAACCTACCAAAATCTCCTCCAAGACGGATGGATCTCTTTGCTACTCCAGATTAGCTCCTTTCTCTGGGGTTATAGTCCCTGTTCTGGAGGCAGAAGTATGTCAGGGGTTCTACATCAATCGGTTTACTGTCCTCAATGCCCTATTCTCGATCTGATGATTCTTAATGGGCTCCTGTGAGTCCCAAAGTTTCTGCGATTGTCTCCCTTCATTCGGGAGACTTTCTGACAATGGTAGATATTGGGAATGCATATTTCCACATTCCCATTTTTCCTGCCCATCAACACTACCTGTGGGGTTTTTTGTGGACACACAACACTACCAATTTGTTGCCCTTACATTTCGACTGGCCAATGCACCAAGGTGTTGGCTTCTGTTGGCACTGCTTCAGTCTCAGTAGATCGCCATAGGGTAGTACTTGGATAACCTTCTCTTCAGAGATCAGTCGGCAAAAGCCTTATTATTTAACTTTCAGTGGACAATATAAACCCTGCAGAGCTTCAGATTAGGTCCAGGTCTTAGTTGGTACCATTCCTGCTGTACATGCTTAGACCCAGTTTTTTTAGACAGGTTACATGCCAGCTCAGCAGTGTGAAAATTGGCGGCTCCACAAACACCAGGCCAAATACCTAAAACGGAAGTTGCCCTTATCCTAGAAGTTAAAGGGGCTTAGCGATCTTTCCATGTGTGGCATACTCTAGTCTGTTTAATGTATGAGAATATCACCTTTGAAAAGCCAAACAAATTAAATGTAACAAACTGTTTACTTTGCTCCTGCATGTATTTGTATATGTAGTTCTGCATATACAAATAACAAGGGTGGACTAGCTCATGTGCGAGACCAGGACTTGTATTTTTCTTGCTACTGAAAGTACATTAGTGGAATTAACTGGTAACATATGGTGTTTTCCATGGCTGTCCTATACTCCAAGTTCATATGGCCAATTAACAACTGTGCTGTGATCAGTGTTGTATATAGACCTGAATGGCAGGATTAGATTACTCATATACACAGCAAAATCAATAAAAATTGAGATACCACCATGTTTCTACAAGTAGACATGGTACCTATCTTAATTTTTATCTGCAGGAGGAGTGAAGACGTGCAGAGGAATTCCTATGCTTTATTATCAGAGCTAAAAGAGTATCAAGGAAGCATTCTGTATTAAATGTTTCTTACAAATAATGTATTATATGAATATTCTGTTTTTTTCAAACTTCATTATAGTTTCCATTTAAAAAGGGATTAGTAAAACCCCCTTGGGATCTACTTCAATAATATAGCTCAAGGAGTGTTTTGTCACCCATAGTAAACATAAAATCACTTATCACAGTGGGTACACTGATGAAAGTTAACTTCATATTGGTTGCCAATGGTTACTGTTTACCAATGCTTATTCAGCATTTCTAAATGACATTAGTTTTACTTGAAAATACGTTTAGCTTCATCTAAACATATCTTTAGTCATATTTATAAACACCTGCCAATGTCTAAAATACTGTTCCCTGTTCAAAAAAATGCTGTTGAGCTTCCAATAGTGAAATGAGGCATGTTTTAGTATAAGAACCTGAAATTGCTCAGTAGACAAAATGACTGCACACCTCCTTTCTCATTCAATGCCTGGTGCTATGACCCAGTCCATTCAGGGCACTTCAGTAAGATAAAGGATAGCGGCACAAGGGACTTCTAACTTCCATCTTCAAAAATGTTATTTTTAATAAAATTTTGAATCCATCCAATATATTTTTTCTTTTTTACTTCCACCGCTCCAAGCTTGCTGGACTGCAATCTCAATACAAACTAGTAGTCCCATCACTGGAGCCATTTTTTAAAATGTATTTTATTTTTTATCCAATTAACCGATTAATCGAACTTAATAATCGGCTAACTAATCGATTTTGAAAATAATCGTTAGCTGCAGTTCTAATATCAAGATATTTCAAATATCACCAGCATAAGGAAGAATGCATTCCATCAAAATAAACAAAATTAGATTTTTTTGGGGTCACTTGACCCTTTTTTAAGCAACTCCTTTCAGCGACTGCCCCATCTGACTTTTTGAAGGTGTAAAATGGAAGCCCCTTGTGGAATCTTCATTATTGCCTTGTTAGTATTAGAACCAGGACTTCCCTTTCCAAAGATAATTTTTTCTTTGCAAAGGAAATATTTACTAAGTTTAGTGAATGAGGTGAAATTGTGCTGACTTCAATCAACCAATCATGTGCAAGCAAAAATCAATTTTTAAAAAATGATCCTTGCACAGGATTGGCTATTTTTGCAAAGTTAATTTGTGTGTGTGTGTGTGCACGCGGGGCCAAAAGAAACCATAACCATTACAAGATAGATATAGTTCATATAATTATACTTTCCAAAAGAGGTTTTATAAACATGTTAAGTTGGGGGTGGGGAAAAGAAAGGATGGGTAATATTGTGTATGGTCTGAAAAACAAGTATGCAATGTAATTAGTGAGAAGGTTAGAATAAACAGGTATGTCTATACGTCAGAGGTGGCTCAGTAGACTAGCATTGGTTTTGGTAGTGATGGAGACCCACTAGAAAAGTGGGTCCAAACGCTTCATTGGGCAATATACATTGTTCTTGTCTTTTATTATCTGCTGCCAGTACTTCCTCCATACACATTCTATTTTTTAAAGGTGGTGCAAAAAAGGACTTTCAAAAAATAGGAATGGGTTTTGTGGCAGGGGAAATATAATGATGGAATAGTGGTTTCTATTTTAATGCTATTTGCCCAGGAAACATGGACAATAGAGCAATTTCAGAGGACAAAAATATAGAGTCTAAATACATCTTGTTGTAGATGGAGAATATCTTGATCCAGTATAGTCAGATGGAGGCTCCAGGAAGATCTGCAGAGCTGACTAGGCACAGAACTTGGTGGCGCGGGGGCCCGGGACTGTCAGGGGGACCCTTCTATTCTAAGGGTCCCTCTGACCCTTATAACAGAAGATGGGAGTATCTCCCCATAGGACCACTTTTAAGCTGTATACTGCACAGAGTGGGGTTGTATGCAGCAGTGGCCAGAAAAAATAAGGGAATGTGTTTGGAAGATGGTTCTCTAGTCATATGAGACTAAAATTTAGCTTTTTGGCTATCATGGGAAATGTTATATGTGGTGCAAACCCAACACTTCCCATCACCCTGAGAACACCATCCACACAGTAAAGCATGGTGGTGGCAGCTGTGAGAGCCCACCTTGAGTGGTTGAGGAGAAGGTGGACAGGGGTACCATTGAAAATTATTTATTCTTGCATTCTGGTGGCTCTCATGATTTCAGCTTTGATTTAGTAGAAATGGAATCTATAGATTATGTCTCTGGGGTTAGGTGGATCAGGAATCTTTGGACCCAGGCCTTGTGAATTCTGTCTATCTCTAAGATAAATAATGGTTCTGGTAGTAAGAGAGTTAAGGGTGTCATTTCAGATTTGGATGTTTTCCCTTACATTGGTAGTGGTAATCTATTCTGCCACCCAAGTCTATTTTTTTTTAAATCTGCCATCTCAGATGGCAGATACCTACAAACTCTTTTCTTCTTCCCTTTTGATGGGCTGCTATCCTTATTTGATGAGGGTCCTGGTCTGATAAACTCTTTTCTTATTTTCCTTTTGATGGACTGTTATGCTTATTTGATGAGGGTCCTGGTTTCTCATGGTTTTTTCTCTATACTCTTTCTTTTTCTGCCTTCTGTTTTCATGCCATTTATAGACTTCCCAACTTATGTCAATTGACATCTTAATTTATTATATGGGCTTTATTTATGCCTAGATGCTGTTACCCTGATTCATTCCACTGTCTGTGTGAATTTTAAACCTCTGAACTGCTAAATATTGCCCTATGGGGGCATCGGTTGCCCTCTTCTGGGACTGGTAAGACTGGTACCTTTATGTATTTGGTTTGAATTTTCTAGCCTTTTGTCTCTTGTCTATTTTTTATTTTTTATTTTGTTTTTGATTTCTTCTTTGTGTTCATTAGTTGTTGTTATTGGCTTGTGGAAGCACCTTTGGGTTACACACTTTGGACATCTGAGTGCATTCTTGCCTATTGTGTAGATATTTACATTATCCTTGATTGGATGCTGACTAGTTGACTTATGTGATTGTTTTATACTTTCAATATAGAGCACCTCTAGACCAGAAGAAGCGTGGTGACACGCGAAACGCGTTGTCGATATACTCCACCAGTTCTAACCCCCTGAGTCAAAGCTTTGAAACTAAATTTTTTCTGAGATCATGTATAAATGTCAATGTTATGTAACGCACTAATTGATTGTTAATGGTTGATATTACCAATTGACGTAACTAAGAGAATAATTCAATGTCACGACAAACTCTGAACCGCTAAATCACAACAACCAGCCCCAACGGGCCACATTAAATCCATCTTGATGGAACGTATGGTCTAAAATACTTATTAAGTTCAACTTTTCTCCGTCCTGACAATACGGAAGACAAATAAACAAATACAGATCAGCTGTTTAGTCAATTGAATAATGTCAACCACAATGTAGGAGGTGCGACCTACAAATTCATTTTTCTGTATTAATCAATTGAACGAATCATGCTAATGTAATCTTAATCAGTCAATACTCAGTGCTTTGGTGGAGATTGGAGGTGTTCCTCCTAGGTTGCCTTTCCTTTTATATTATGAGTTCTTTTTAATCATGCATTTAATAAAAGTTATATTTTTATATAAATAAACGTCCCTCGTGAATTATCGTTTCGAGTGCCTAAAAAACCCCATTCTCCAAAACATCTTTTCCTGCAACCTTATTTTATATTTGTTACATGTTCTCATTCACATAGCATAAGCTAAAAAAATGTAAACATGCTTCTTACAGCTTAAATAGTTTTTACTTATGTTAGGATTCCATGTTTTTTAAAATTATTTTTACTTGTTTCTCCTTCTTTGCAATGATAGTGTGGATAGGAACACATAGTTACATAGTTACATAGTATTTGAGGTTGAATAAATACATATGTCCATCAAGTCCAACCTATTTGTGTATGTGTGTATGGGCTTATTGGTGGACAATACACACATAAGAATCATATAAAGGGGTCTTCTCAAATTTGACTGGAAAAGTGGAAATACACTTTGGTGCAGGAAAGGTGTAGGAAAACTGCATCTTGACCTGTAGAATCTTCCCTCCTCTGATGGGACATTCATTTGTTGAGAGGTTGTTTTGTCTCCCCACTGTACAGGTCGTTGCATTGCTCACTACACCGCACTGCATATACCTGTACCAAGTTACTTTGCTTGTCTTGGGTGTTGGGTCTTTTGAATGTAGAATCTTCTGTCCTGTCACTCATAAGAACATTACAGAAAAGTCCAGTTGAATGTGACTAAATACTATTAGCTAAAGGATAGATGATTTTCTTGCAAAGTGATTGTTTGCCTAGCTTAGTAACTAAAGTGATGCTGTGTTCATTACAAATATCCATTCATATGCAAAATAAAAATCAGTTTTTTTAACTTCAATTACATGTGATAAAGTCATTCAAGGGAACGTCCCCTTAAGCTAAATTAAATCTTTGCTAAGTGAACATTCTCTTCTCCTTTAGGAAATCATCCTCTTTATCGTCAGCTTCCTTATGCATTTCAACACAAATGCATAAGGAGGCCGTCTCCATGCTGTTTGGCCGGCTCAATGCTGATTGTCTGGGAAGCCAGCGAATCAGCATTTAGCCGGCCAAACAGCATGGAGCCACATCCTGGGCAATCAAGAAGCTGGGCAGCGGGTAATGACAGGAAATCGGTAGATAAATATCGGTACTCATACCCGATACCGAAAAACTGGTATCGGTGCATCCCTAATAATAACCATTGCAAAGCTCAGTACTTGTTGGCATTTTTGTTCTTTGCATAATATTTTAATGTAATATTTTCACTATACCTAGTGCAGAACAATGATTCTGACATGGTAAAGGTCGATCTTTTAGTAAATACTGTGTCTGTATTCGTATAAAATATATATAGGATTTTCCTGTTTGCTGAATTTTTGATAACACTATGTTTGTACTCAGTGTTCAAGTTCTGAACGCAAATATTGACGTTTAAAACCATCCCTTTAGATTACATCACCCAGTGTTCTCTGTCTGCCTGTTCTGAATGTTACGAGGGTTGAATTCAGCTTCTACAGCGAGACACGATTTATATTGGAGGAGCTGGATATCCCTGAATCATACCTCACCTTCAAAGATGAAATCAACCTGCACAGATTGAATGATGAGAGAAGGTTATCAGTGACACTTGTTAACTTCAGCGCCTTTACCAGGTATTGTATATACTGTATATGCAACCTGAAAGAATTTCAGTTTGGATAAATGTCAGTTGTATTCATGTCTTTGAATCATTTTTTTCAATTCCATAAGTAAACATCATATGTATGTTTTGACAATTGTAGATAACAGTCAGTGCAAAATTTAGCAGTACTTTCTTGTTTATTAAAGTCAAATTGAATTGTCACAACATTGTTTTCTCTTTATGGTCCTGTCGCATTGTATCTTATGGGGTTTTTCTCATTTTCATTTGTTAATATGCTAATGTATCTTTTTCTCTTAATGGAAATGTTCTTCCTGCTCTCCCACTAATGCTTTATACTGGCATTGCTGAGTAATGCCCACTCTCCTTAGCGTAAGTGTTTTCACACAGACGCAGAGAAAAAGAGGGGGTATGTCTGACCAGTTCAGTAAGAGTGTACTGGACAGAGTGGTCAAACTCGATTCAAATTCAAATCTTGACAAGCTGTGCAGCTGCTATAATGGGATAATGCAGGTAAGACATTGAAAATGGAGGTTGTTAGAACATCATCTATTTGACTGAATATCTCAAGTATTTTTGTGACTTACATTGAGTTTAAGTCATACCAAAATAGATGTTTGCACTTATCAACCAATTTGTTGTATCCTTTTATTTGATGTTATAAAAGAAAGTTGTAATCTGAAAAACAGTAACAATAATATAAACATACAACTGTGTGCAGGAAACCTTAATTATTGTAATTATGCAGCATTAGTCATGAAATATTTTTATTCCCACCTCATTTAGCCTTTCTTACTTTGTTTGAGCCTGTTATTTTATCTAAAGATTCAAGAACTGGTTATTTACCTAAAGTTCTGATGGAGCAATGGAGCAGTGGGGGAGCTTGGAGAAGGTAAATATGGAAAGTAGAAGGTTTTCTTGATCATGCATTGCAGGGCACAGGGAGGTAATTCTAGAATGGACAGATTATGCAACTATTTCTTAGGTTGCTTATTTGGACACTGGCAAATCAAAGAAGTTAGGGCAGCCTTGCATCACCCCTCCCACTCCCAGCCAGCCTCAGTTTTTGCTAGTGTCCTTAGGTGATGGGCACCATCTCTCTGCTCTAAAAGAAGTACAGGATCGGTTTTGTCTGGGGCGAGGAGCACCACATTCTTTTTCTAAGAGCAGAAGCAGTTAACCCATACATCGGCAGATGTTTACCACTCTGAAGTCCAGCATCACTGAAGGAAGGATTTCTGAAGGAACCATAAGCCAGCAGGATGTAGGACACACTTCATTATGGGTAAATTATGTATCTGCTGCTGTATAACATAAATTTAACTAAACTTAAAATTTAAAGATCACTGTAGAGAATGTTCCTCTACAGGACCCTGTGGACAAGGACTCTGTGGACAAGAGGATAGATGCCCTCTTTTTGCATCTATTTGCCTCTTCAGGCCATGCTATGCAACCTGCTATTGCCATGCTATTGTAATGTGTCAAAACTTATCTCTGCGGTCAAAAGCTATTGCTAGGGACTCTGCCACTCTAACGTGGCTAGAGCTCTTTTCTGTGGCCTTGCAATACCGTGTAGATGATCTGGTGGATACCTTTAGACAAACTTCCAGGATGAATCTCCTGTCGATCCTGTAGCTCAGGGGTGCCCACAATTTTGTGTGCGAAGATCTACTTTTTGTATGACTGGCTCAATGAGATCTACCAGAACACAGGGTAGGTCCGATTGCGATAAACACACTGTAAAAAGGGTCATCTAATTACGGTGTGTGCGGATCTTTTGTCACTTGTTCACTGGAGGTGGATTACAGCATGGAACAGAACACCTCCAGTGTTGTTTTTTTAAAATATATATATATATAT
>NW_017306596.1:737406-738962 GCF_000935625.1 Nanorana parkeri | reverse complement strand
TTAACACGATCACTGGATAGGGACATGGATAACAGCTGAAATAGGCTTGCCGCCTTCAGTCACAACCAAGAATCTCATATTTGGAATCATCCAGAACCAAAGCCACAGGGAACATTTTCTCTTTTGTCTGAAGCACCCTGTTGGAAGACTCTTAGCGGCCAATAATTCCAATGTCACCAGGTGAATTGATTCTGGCAACTTGAGACACCAAGGAGTTGTCCTGTCAACTTGGGATGCCAAGGGGGAGGCTAGAGGTATAGTCTGCCTCAGCAAGCACTAGACCACTTTGGCTTACCCCTTGGCGATCGCTTCTAATTTGATCATAGCCTAACTTAGGATACCAGAGTAAGAGCATGCTGAACTATCAGCAGAATGTCGCTGTAATAGCTTGAATGCTTGTTCACTCAAGAAGGATGTGACTAGATGTAATATTTGGAAAATGACTTAGGATTGTAGCAAGGCCAAAGGGCAAGTAACAAACCAAAATATAAGTGGAACTTTAGAATGGTGCGCAAGACATTCGATGAAGTACAGGTGTGGAGGAATGTGAATACACATCTGCCAGGCACAGCATCCTTCTAGCATGTTGATGGCTTAAGGTGATGAATATAGAGATTCCATATGCAATATTTGGATCCTGATCCATCTGTTTAAATGTTCAAACCATTAGTCTTCAGCATAGTAGGACAAGCTAGTTGTCCTACTATGAAAATTAGAGGAAAAAGGCTTGATATCCTTGGACTGGAAAAGATTATGCGACACCATTGGATATGTGTACTTATAACCTAAGGTTTTGCTTGCACCAAGGATCCTGACGGCAATGAATGGACTGAAAGATGAGAAGAAAATCCTGACAATGTTCGTCTTGAACTCTTAACAGGACCTATGAGCATATACTCTGAAAAGTAAAGCTCAAACCTTTGTAAGTCCCACAACCTGAGACCTACTGGGCAAGTTAGTCAAAGGTGTTGGAAATGCAGCAGCATATACTAATGTACTGATGTCTTTTGAGCTGTAGATGGCGCTGTAGTGGAATGCTGATCCCTGTGTGGATGCTTATCTGTAATACACAAGAAGTTAATTTCCTTCACAATGTTATGTCCATTCATTTAATGGCCTAAGCAAGTAGAACTTAATTCAGCATTCCTCAAGATTGCAGTGTTTCATCTGAACACACAACCAAAAAGATGTACCCTCAAAAGGACTTTTGCATTGCACTCAGCAAGCACCTGCAGGGTAAAGCACCACAAGCAAGCTAATGGAGGTTTTAGGCATTAAGAGACCATTTCCTGCACCCCAACTCCAAGGCTATGGGGGAGGCTTCCCTTATCAGACTGCATTTAGCCACCTGAACAAAGGGAACTTCGCAACAGGAGAGGCTGAACCTGTGCGGCAGGCCAGAAGAAACCAGCAAGGTGAGGGGAAAAACTCCAACCTATTCTTAGTATAACCGGCTTGGGCAGTGAGGACAGAAAAAAGAATGGTGGCCTTGGGAGGCGGGCTTTAATTTATAGTATAACTGGTCCTGTGATTGGGCTGGGGGCGGAGCCATACCC
>NW_017306596.1:731852-736345 GCF_000935625.1 Nanorana parkeri | reverse complement strand
ATATATATACAGTACATAGCCTGCAGTACACAATGCCCCTCCCTCTTATAAAGAACACCACTTACCTGGACTGGACATTTTTGTCACGTTTTACCAGGTGAAAGTACAGGTCTCTGCGGATGCTAGCTTCAGCTGCAGAGTTATTCAGGTCTCCCTCTGAACTGTTGGCCCATTTTGTTATAGTTCCCTGTTGGGGTTTGTGTTTTCTCAAGGGCTTGTTAGCCATTGTTTGCTGTGTTGGTCGTCCCTCTGTTGGACTGTTTCTGGACACCCTACCCATTCCAGAATGAACGTCCTGTGTCCTTTGATATATGATGAAGGAAACATTTTTACCTGTAAAATCACTTTCCTTGAAGTATATCACAGGACCTGGTACCCTCCCATCTGGTTTCTGTTATCCACTAGTGTACTGCTTGCTACGAAAAGGAGGCAGGTTGGGACCGGGAGGGATGATACAGGGCTGTCCTAACAGCTTTGATTAATTTTCCAATGTACAATCATTTGAAGGTAGCTCCATAAGCAATCCATTCCAGAAAAAATTCCATGTGTCTTGTGATGTACGCCAAGAAATGGAGTTTACAACACGAACATTGTGTTTTTCTTAAACGAGAGACTTAAACTGTTACTTTTGTGACACTCCTCTGTAATCTCACACTTGTGAACCTATTCCCCTGTTTGAAGCTTGTTCCTGGTGGCAGCCTCAGCAGTTTGATATGACTTATATAGTGGCAGTGCTGGGATACACTTGCTGATAATGATGACACAGTGGTGGGCAGAGACTGTAGCAAGGGTCAAGGAGGATTAGACATATTTAATCTTCAGGACTAAAATTAGGGCTACTTTGAGTGTTAGGGGTGAAATTAACTGTTAAAGGTAAATTTTGTAAAATAGTTCATGTTAGGTATAGTGATAAGTGTTAGGATGAGGTTAAGTATTAGGGGGAGGTTAAAGGGAAATAACACAGATGCTAACGATTTTATACAGAGCATATCATTTATCTATTTTAATACAATATATACAATATATGTCTAACATTCTGATATATTTTTCTGAAAATGTTGGTTTAAGACATCTGACTTGTCATTCACAGCGAAGATGATAGCTTTGCATTATCAGTTGTAAAATCCATCAATCCAGGAAAGAGATTTGATGGTGAACAGGAGATCCATGACTCATCTTCTGCCTTTGTTGCAAGAGAGATTCTCGAGGAGGCACCGGAACTAGTTACTCGCCAGCTAGCTCATCTTCTTAGAGGTGAGTGATTTATTCTGACGTTACACACTGAAAAGTTTAATGGAGTGTTTCTATTTCTGTACATGCTGAAAGAGTGTGATCTGTTCTTTGGTTAACAATCCCTTAAGAGACCACAGGAGGCATCATAAAAGAAGCAGGGAGTAAAGAGTTTGTTAAGAGTAGCATTATACTGAATATTAAAAAATGAACACATAACATAGGCATGGTCTGACTTTACTGAATTAAAGCACAGGAATATTAAGTGATGCTATCTGCACATCAGTTGGGTGGCTTGAACAGCTTTGATGGTTGTTTTAACTTTGTGTCCTGGGGCTGTATGGTGTTAGTGATAATGACACGCATGCCCTACAGTGGACAATGAATATGGATCAGTGTCCTGTGATTTCATACTTAAGATTTTTTACTGGTCAAAAAATGTTTATATAATTCTATTTTGATGGTGAAATATGTAACTTTCATTATCCTTCCATTATCTGAAACTGCTATAATCAAAAGTCCATTATGTGCCTTCCTTTTAGTCGGAAAGCCCAATGTAGTCACGGCAACAGCAAGCAGTGGGGATCAAAACAGAGTCTTAAATGTGAATATTGTCTTTTCTTAATGTTGTGCTTTTGTGACATATCCGACCAAAGTAGGCTGCTGAGTATAAATCACATAAAATCTTTAAAGTGAAACTACTGTAGAATTAAATGTACATTAAGTTGGATAGGAAGTGTGGACAGTGGCTTATCACTAGACACATGGCTGTTTTACTAAAGTAGTAAAGCATGTTCACTTTGCAGGCAAGTTTTCACTTAACTCAGTGAATGAGGTGAAGCTGTGCTGACTACTAGCATCCAATCATGTGCAACTAAAATCCTGTTTCATTTTCCTTGCATGTATTTATGTATTTTGTTAAACCACATTCACTAATGTAAGTGAATATTACCTTGCATAGCGAAAATTCACTTTGCAAAGTGAATATGATCTACTCCTAATTGAAGCGTTATAGCATGTTTTTGCTGCTATAGAAATCCTTGAATAAAATGGTTGAAAACAGCTGATGTTTTAGCTTCATTTTATAGATTGTAGTGCAAAAGTTGGAATTCTTTGCATTAAATGGACATTAAAGTAAAAAGTCCCCCCCCAATGTTAATGTAGGGACTTACCTTAAATGATGTCTCTTAATCCGATCATCTTCTTCTTTACTGTCCTTGTCCTCTGATCCATTGCTGACTCCTCTGCCCTCCTGTTCTCTCATGTCCCATGGAGTCTGTGCGGGTGCACGCTGCTCCATAGACTTACCTTGTGTCTCTCCTCATCTCCCGGCCGAACATCTGAACTGCGCATGCGCCCGCCCCTGGATCCTTTGCGGCCACCCCAGAAATCTTCAGATGTTTGGACGGGATTGCGCTAAATAGCTGCTAAATTATACACTAGTAACCTATCTAATAGTAATCAGTGCTAATAAGCAAAGCATAGGATAGAGTGGGGGATACCAAGCCCATACATATCCACATATATACAGCAAAATAATATAATACCAAAAGTACCAAAAAGAAAGAGCAAGCATACCCAGAGACAGCAGCAGGGGTGGAGATGTAAAAAATGTCAGGTTTTTCCACTTCCACCCCTGCTCTGTATATGTATAGGATATGCTACTTAGTTGTGGAGCTCTTCATCCTTTCCACTCAATAGCAGCTGAGTAGGGAGGCTTGTCACATCCTGAGTCTGTTTGAAGAAACCATCAGAGATATGTGTGGCAGCCACGATGTTATTCCCTGACTTATATTTTGGTGACAGCACACACCCACCACATAAAGTGGGATGAGCAAGCAGCTGTTGGGAACATTATAACAAGCAGCCACACTAGGTGTAGGTGGAGGGGGACCAGTAGAGGTTTTTTTGTTTTTTTTCTACATTAACCTATGTTGTTTCCATGCCGCAACTGTGCACACTAGATGCCGGTGGTATTATTGTCCACTAACACCACAGAAAATAAAACTGTTTTTATATGGAAATCTTTTAATATGATTCAATTGAATAAAGCTTAATTTTAATAAGTATTTTCGGCTGTGTCATTGGCACCTAAAAAAAAGCTACTTAAATTTTGTACATTTTAAATATTTGGCTAAGGAGACAAAAAAAATCAGTAAGGGTGCCCCTTTAGAATATACATATTTTTCCTCTATTGTTATCACCTGTATCCTTCTCTGCAGCTTCTCCAACAAATAAAAATAAAGCTGTTTCACCCCATTCAACCCCATATGTATGCAGTATCGCTGTTTATAGTTTTCCAAACCTTGAAATACATAATTACATAGTTAGGTTAAAAAAAAAAGTCACAAGTCCATTGAGTTCAACCAATAGAAAAAAAAAGAATAAATAGAAAACCTCTATACACAGAACCTTATATCCTCAGTTACCCACAGTTGATCCGGAGGAAGGCAAAAAAATCCTTATAAAGCATGTTTCAATTTGCTTCAACAGGAGGAAAAAAGTCTTCCTTATCCCCCTGGGCAATTGGATATTGCCTGGCTAACTCAGGTTCAACAATCTCTAGTGTTATTACTTAATGTTAATATCCAGTTATATTGTGAACTTTTAGCAATGCATCTAGTTTTTTTTTAATACTAGTTCCTGCGGAAGCCTATAACATATTTTCACAGCTTTTACTATGAAGAAGCCTTTCCATCTGCGATAGGTAAACATCTCTTCCTCCAGATGCAAAAAGTGCCTCCATGTCCTTTGCAATTGCCCTAAACTGAATAACTTTACACCAAGTTCACTTTATGAATCGTTTATGTATTTATACATGATGACTACATCTTCCCTTAATTGCCTCTTCTCAAGGCAGAAAATTATCAGCGAATCTTTTCTCATAGCTGAGGTTCTCCACGACTCTTATCAGTTTACTTGCCCTTCTCTGCACTCTTACCAGTTGCATAACATTCTTTTTTTGTGAACTGGTGCCCAAAGCAGAACTGCATATTCCAGAAGAGGTAATGCTTTGTACAAGGGTAAGATTATGTCTCTATCTCTCTGTGAAATCTATTCCTCTTTTAATGTAAGAAAGTTGTTTGTTTGCTTGATTTGCTTAATTGACCAAAAATACCCCTTCAGCCCACAAAATGTTCATAATCAGTCTTCCGGATCAGTTCTTATTGAAGCCAACAACTCTACATTAGTATCTCTTGGCACAAAGCAGTGAGGCTATGGCACGACTTATGTCCCTTAGATGTGAATTGGATGTAGTCATA
>NW_017306596.1:708940-731819 GCF_000935625.1 Nanorana parkeri | reverse complement strand
CGCCAGCAAGGGGGGGGGGTTGTTTTTTTAATTTTGAATTCTGAACTTGTTCTTTAAAGAAGAAGTCTTGCCAGAAGATGACAATGCTTGCTAACCCCACCCCTTTAGGTGGAGTTTTAGTGTTATGGAAACTTTGTAACCTAGAGACAGTTCAATGAGAGTTCAGATAGCTTAAAGGGTAACTGGGTTGCCTTTTTAGCAAATATCTACATCCTATTTAAGTAGAATTACTACTCACCGTTATTATCTCTAATAAATTATATTCAAATTTCTATAAATATGTGGCCAATCAGTGAGTTCATGTCCATGTACATAGTTTGAAGGTTGAAGCTTGCTGTTTGTAGGTGTGGTTTTGATTTATCAAAATAATAGCTTATATTCTTCCTATGTTTTTGGCAGAGCATATTGCCAAACATAACGTTCTAGTTGATCAGGACTTCAAATTACATCCATAAAAATATTGCCACCTACTCTTGACAGCCAGAAAATGTTCATATTTTCTAAATACATTGGGTAAATGGGTCTTTTGTAAAGGCAACGTCCATCCAAATACCAAGCTTACAATCAAAATAACACATATTATATTGTTAGCTGCAATTATACCTGTAGTATTGTATCCGTAGGAAGCATTCTGTTCTGCTGCTTGTCTGCTGAGCACGAAAGACTACCCACAGAACAGGAAAGGATCGTAGGCACCCTGGAGCAGAGATTTCCTGAATTACTACCTCGTGAAGACATTATTAGTAGCCTACAGGAGACCAAGCTGTATATGCAAGGTATATACTTACTTTTTAGACTACAGTACTTTTTTTCTAAAAAATTTACACAATTTTTGATTCTTCTTCCTTTAGGGCCTTCAAAACCAAGCTGTGAGTGGATACTTAATTGCTAATAAAAAAAAACTACATGACAATTTTTTAGGAACTGACTTTAACCAGGTTCATCCAATTTTAGGTTACAAAAGTGATTGAATGGATCAATACAACCTACTACTAAAATGTTCTATCTACTGTAAAACCACTAAAAGTGTTTTTAGGTTCATAGGTTCCTTTGATCAGTTTGGTTATTTTTGTAATTAACAGATGGTTAAAAGTTAAGAAAATTGCCTGAATATAACTGTGTGTACCTCGACAATCACTGTAATGGTTCGTAAGATGTTCAAACAACAGACTTATTCTTTGACTGTGTGAATATTGTTACCAGAATATTGTTACCAGTTTGTAAAATTCAGTCAAATGATTAATAATATGCATCTCGCAAATATTCAAACTTACACTTATTCTGTTTGTAAATTTGTTGTGACCTGATTAAGTGCTTCCAAGGAGGTGGGTCAAAGTGGCTAAGTGCCAATGGCTGTTTAAGAGAGGGGGGAATCAGAAAGGAATCTCATAATTTAAATTGTCTTTCCAGCAAATTAAAACACATCCAGTAATTTCTCCAATACATGCACATTTATCCCCATTTTTTATCTTTACAAATGCTGCAAGTACAGGAAAGAATCTATTAAGCCAGTTAACTTCTGTGGACTACAGCACTACAGCGGAAGAGTTCTGTGTGCCTTACAAACTTTTTGTTCTACAATAACAACACTGCCCTTCCATAGACACAGTGCAGTAAATACATGTTTCACCCAAGGACAGGACTTGTGTTACTGGCTGGATCAACAGGTAAAAATAAAGGGAAATGTGTGATAAAAAGAAAGTTATTGCAGCCACTACATCTAAGGACTGGTAAACTGATATATATATTATATAAAGAATATATATTATATATTGATGTTTTGTTCTTGTGTTTAGATACACTTTTGCAAAGTTTCAACCTACACATATGGAAAGATTACAAAATATTTATTATGGGTTGACAGCTAAGTAATTATTAATTGGATGATATTATCTCTCAATCAGGGATGCATCAGTAGAATATCATTTTTTGGAGAAGACCTTGAGAACTGGACTTTATAAGTATTTAGGGAATATAAACCCTGGTTACATTACAAAAGTAAAATAATGAGGTTTGTGTTTCGTAAATGACATCCGGTTTTTAGATTTTGTTTATTTTATACAGCGAAAATATATAATTATTTGCTTGACATGCTTGAATTTTAATGTTTTTGCTTATTTTTTTTACAATATATAGCTTTAAGCACTTCCATCATCTTCTACAATTGTTATACTAGCTAAATGTATTATTATCAAGGATAACAATTAAATAGCATTGCTTGATTGACTTAATAGTGCAAATACAAATTAATACTCACACAAAAATAATTAGCAAATTGAAATGTTTTCACTTTCCATTAAATAAAGTAATTACAATGCCAGCATATATTCGTATCAATTTGATTATTCTTTACATCAAATAACTAATTACGCAATTCTGCTTTTGTTTTTTAATGAAAAATATTTTATTCTTTAAAAGAGACTCACAAAAACACTAGTAGGCTTTGATGAAAACAGTCATTCTATAACTCATGCTGGACACTAGTTCTGGTACAGTGAATGGGGCTTACTGGGGCAGCACAAAGGCTTTGTGGTTTGCACTTCTAGCTGTCCCATTTTAAAACCCGGCCAAGACGATATCTGCATAGTTTTCATGTTCTCCCTTTACTCGCGTGGGTTTCTTCTGGTTTCCTCCCACACCCCAAAGACATGCTGGTAGGTTAATTGGCTCATGTCTGAATCAGCCCTTGTATGTGTATGTATGCATGTAAGATTGGGACCTTAGATTGTAAGCTCCTTGAGGACAGGGACTGATGTGAATGCACAGTATGTAAAAAGTGCTGCGTAAATTGTTGACACTATATAAATACATATAATGAATATAAAGGAGTACATTTTTCCTTAAGCTAAGTGAAGCAAGGCACCCAAACGTATGTAGATAATTTAAAACATTTGTAATGCGAAAACATTTTTAGTGGTTTTAAATTGGACTTCTTTCTGTTCCTGTGACGACCTAAGAATGTTGGATTTCTCCTCACATTCTGTACCAGAAAGAATGGTCACAAGACCAATAGCGAGGTTGAATCCCCCCCAGCTGGGACTGGCAGCAATGAAAACATAAAGGGGTGACAACCTTTCCACATTCTCTTCAAGTCCACAGAATGTAGCTTTACATGCACTTAAAAACAAAATAAAAATAAGGCTTATGTGGGCTGCAGCACAGGCTTTTAAACATACTCCTGGCGGCTTTAAAATATTAACAAGAATATTGGTTAAAATGGGAAGCAAGAACTGTTCTTCCTTACTTATATAATAACAGCACGGTAGGTTCTCACTATTAGTATTCCAGGCTGGAAAAGCTGCTGGGTACAAAGCACCTGTTTCATGAACTTTACATAAACATCTATGTTTTAGCTTATACCTACTTCCAAGAATCAAGATTTCATGATAAATTATGTAGTAAAGCAGATACAATGAGATGTCATACTTGTGAAAATATGGGAGCACATAGTACATTGGGTGTGAAGGGACTAATTTAGCCATGTGTGGTAGATATAGCACAGTAATAGGAGGCTGCCTAGCTATAGCAAAAGCAACACTCTTTCACCATGTAAAATAGAAACGTTTTGGTGACTCCATTTGGGGAAAAGGCATCTGGCAATATTTTATCTGAGTGGTTTGCAATTATGAATTTTTCTTGTATTTGTCGGTGGAGTAACTGCAATAAAGTACTCACATGGTGGAAACATGCTGCTGTTACATTACTTGTGTCTTAGTGTCACAATACTATTGGCGGAACCATGATTAGCATGCACTTTCATAAGTAAACTACAACAGTGTAAGCATTGCTGTGGTTTTTGTTATCATTAAAGTTTATGGTCAGGCATTGCCCACATTCAAACCCAAACCTCCATCTCCCACGCTATTGCATACACGATTTTTTTCTTTTAACTTGTTCCTTTACTGAGAGACAGCTTTTATTGCTCATTGTGACATTATCACCCAACTTGGGAAATTCCTACGGGGGCAGCTTCTGGAAGATTGGTTCCTATCGTCGTAGGCATGCCCAACAACTACATGTCCCGTTTCCCTCACACAGTGTGTGGGCAGGCTCTTAGGAGGTAAAGGCAGCAGTGTTTTGTTTTGCTATAAAATAAGTAAATGGATGCATGTGGAGAGAGACAGTGAGGGGTGGGGGATAGGAAGAGTTCTGCGCTCTGTTGTCACTTCAACAGGAAGTTAGGAGCACACTGGATTTCCGGCAAATCAACAGTCCGTTTTCTGTAATTGCAGCAATTCTGAAGGTTACACATATGGAAATGGAAATGTATTACAGAGATGTAATAATTATGTTTTTTTTTTTTACTTTACCCTGACATACACTGACTACTTGATTTCTCATATACGTTATTTGCAGCTTTGAAATAAGCATATCAAAGAATAGCCACATATAAAACTGGCTGCCTCTAAAATAATGTTTTTTTTATTGTGGTTATCAGAAATGAAAACCAAGCAGGAACATAGGGTGTATAGTATTTTAAAGGAACCTAATAATTTCCCCCATGAGTCTGTGACGAGAGCTGAAAACACATAAGTCCTGAGGACTAGTGGTTATAGGTCAGATTGGCTGCTATCTTAATTATAATCGTAATGATAAATTCACTGTATATTCCACTGTTGTTGTAAACTGATATACTGATTTACTAATGAAATTCATTATGTACAGGTACTAGTATTGAAGAGATCATACTGAAAGAATTCAAAGAATTGTCTGATGGAGACATTAAAGTAGCCATTTCAAATATGCACGTGTCTTTGGAGGTAAGGCAAAGAAAATGTATTACTGGTTGTTTTTGCATTAATAAACAGTTTTATTTGAGAATATCATACTTCCACTTTCCTTTGCTGTATTTGAATCATGGTTTTCTAGATAGGCGTTTATTTAAAAAAAAATTCACACAAGAGTCACACAACCTTTACCTAGGATTCACACATTTTCCCCATGGAATCCAATTATCAAAATGTGGAAGTTGCATGAATCGTGTATGAAAAAAATTATAAATAGACTGCTGTTTTATACAATCTTATTGAATCCAAAATGAATAGGCCAATGAGTTCATTTGTGTTGAATTTACTAATCATTTTAGACATCTCAATATGATAGGATGTTGATGCTGTATGTGTAAAGGATTCATTTTGATTGAATGGATTTACAAAAACACTGCTGTCTACAACCATGTACCTTTCCACCACAGTACTGGCTAGTTATAAGAGCTAATGTTTAACCCTGAGCTGTCTTTTTCCCACGAGACACAGGCAGAAGACTAATAACACATTTTATTTATGTGCTTAGAATGGTAGATGTTCTGTAAACTGGAAGCTGATTGCTGCCTTTTCCCATGGTATTAGTGCTGGAGACAGGGATGCCTATCTATCCTTTCCCTTCACTCCATTATAGATATTAAAATGTATGCTCAGGTGATCAAAACCTACATACGAATGCAATTTCTCAGAGCACTTGTTTACATCAAATAACATTTTGCCTATCTGGCCTGTCTTAAAGCAAATCTAAACCCACAAGCAATAATGACAGTGATGCACTTCCTGTCCTAGTGTGAAAATGCTTACTTACGGTACTGTATGTAGGTTTTCACCCTAGACTCTCCTGATTTATTCCAATAACATATTCTCCTCTACTCCTGTACACAAGAAGCAGGTGTTCTAAAGTTTACAAACGATAAGCTGATAAAATGTTTTGATATTTCAGTTCTGTGCACAGTAATTTACAAGAACAGTGGAATTCTAACAAGACCAACAAGAACTTTTCTATAGTTGTAGCAAATTTACTTAGAAAAAACAAATGCACCCACCACATATAGGACTAGTAAACTGCAGTATATCAAAATGCTGTTCTTGGGATTATATACTCTTAAACATATTTTACAGTATAACTTGTTTGTGGACAGATAGAAATTTAATTTTAGAGTAGATTTGTATACATATATTTGTATTTGATGTTATTTAATTGGAGAAAGGGAGAGGAAAAAAACAATGTAAAACGAAGAAGGTAAAAAAAAAAAATGCAATTCAATATTTAGATAAATAGCATATTTCAATATTTACCCCAATATATAACCATCAGAGACTTCTGACTACAAGGACATCACCAAGGTTGCCAACTCCACACAAGTTTTTAATACTGACAAAACATGGAAAATGTATTGACCACACACCATTTTTACAGAAATATGGGATGCACCAATACCAATACCAGTATCGGTGCCGATACCGAGTATTTGGGCGAGTACTCGTACTTGCCCAAATGCTCCGATACCTTCCCTGATACCGGAGTGCCATAGGGCAACATGGATACAGCAGTGCCATAGGGAAACATGGAGCTGGCTTCCCGGGCAATCAGGAAGCCGGTGGCGAGTAATGACCCGCCTCCCAGCTCTCTGATTGTCAGGGAAGCCCGCTCCTTGCTGATTAACCAGGAAGCCAACTCGATGCTGATTGGCTGAGAAGCCAGTTTCCCAGCCAATCACAATAGAGCCGGCCAAGCAACATGGAGCCGGCTTCCTGGGCAATCAGGAAGCCGGAAAGCATGTCATTACCCGCCGCCTGGCTTCCTAATTGCCCGGGAAGCCGGCTTCATGTCAGTGGAAGCACCGGTAACGGTACTCGGTTTCAGCGAGTAGCGAAAGCAAATTATCGGTACTCGTACTGGATACCGGAAAACCTGTATCGGGGCATCCCTAATAGAAAGTGCCAATTAAAAACAAATCAATATTTAAGCCATATAAATGATATGTAAATGTTAACAATACCCACAACAGTTGCCTGGTTTTTGTTATCATCCCTTTGTGGAACTGTTTACCAAATATGCATAGTACAGTGTCAGATAATCTAATGTGCTTCTTTCATTGTGAAAAGCACGATACCTCACCTAGGAACTGTTTTTGAACTCTCTGAAGCTGGATAAATTATCAGGATCATAAAGCACTGCACAAACTTTTGGCGCTATATAAATCCTGTATAATAGAATCATTTATTCAGGATTTCGGGATTAGTTATTTTAAATTTTGTATCCAAAAGTATACCTTCCCCTGGGATATCTACATGACATAACGCAGAAGGCTACCGGATGCGGAGATAGAATGGCCAGAGGGTGGACCTTGAGGGGAGTCATTGTTGAGGGCTGGCCAGCTGCCTGAAATCAGAAGAGCGAGCGAACACATACCGGGTTCGCTCGCCTCTCTATCCTGTCACGGCTCTCTGCCGTGACAGGGGGAGGGGCTGGATTCCCCTCTCCCCGCTCCGATCTACCAGCGCTGAATGGCGGAACGGACGGGGGAGGGGGCGGGTACAGCTGGCTCTGCCTCTAGATAGGCAGAGCCAGCTGTCACTCACGCAGCTGGGCGGATCCCGTCATCTACGTCGGGATCCGCTCCGGCTGCGGCGTCTCAGTATACCGCGAGCTGTAGCTCGCGGTATACTGAGCTTAGGGTAACGGAAGGACGCTAGGTTGTGTCCTCCCTTTACCCTAAGGAGAACTATGGGGAAAAACACTGACCCCATAGTTCTCCTTTAAGCAGCTTCAATGGTGATAAAAGTAATCAAAGCCTTAAAAAGGTCAGTTGGTGAATGGGCTGAGTGTAATGAAAACTCTTCATTTGATGCTGAATCTCACAACTTGCAGAAAATAAGCTTAACCTGAAAAAAGAAAATTAGGGCAGCTACCACATCTTAAAAAATGACAAAATGCAATATATTATTTTTTGCTCTTGAATTTAGTTATCCTTTAATAATTTTACATAGATCTTTATATAGTACTGCAGAACATTCTATGATTACATTTATCAAAAACCTTTACAGTATATGTTGCACTGACAATAGTACTGTATTGGCTTACACTATGAACCTGGTATGCTTTGTCAAACCAAAAATGTTTGACAAAGCAACCTGTTTTTCTGGACAGCCTCCACAAGGGGTTAGTAATATAGGCGGCACAGACAAACAACTGCAAAGCCTTTCTATAATCCCCTAATTGTCTGTCAGAATAATTAATGATGCAGATATTTGAGAAAGGCACATCTTCCTGCTAGCCCTGCCATACACTGCTTGATGTTTGTGGATAAAGCACTGTTAATTGGCATTTGGGCCCCCATAGAAAACTCTTCCAACCTGTATGCTGATGCAGGCCTCAGATGGTTTACTTAAACTTCTGCAGCTCTTAGCATCCCAAGGAGCTTCGGTGTGTCTCTCTATGTTAATATTATTTCACCTGCTCAAAAAATCAAATGGTTGTTTCTTGTATATTAATAAACTAGAAGTCATGGGAAATTAAGGTAAAACATTATTACAATATATGCAGAATGCACAGATTGCAGTTGCTAATGTAGGCAATATAATTTGAGACCAAGAACTTAATTTAAGTAAATGCACTCTAAATAAAATGAACCCTTTCTCACATAAGAAAGTTTCTGTATGCTGGTGTCTTGCAGTCTCAACTGTGATTGTTTGTAGTTCCCTACTCGTAAAGGAAGTTTTAGTTGCAGTGGCAGCTATATTTGTTTGTGTCCTATTGGCTGTTATGGGTAATAGGTTTTTCTCAGCATCTTGCCTATACATAAATTCTAACACCTTTGTTTTTATTTTCAGTTGATCAGTTTTTCAATATGACACATGAGCAGTATATGGTTAGAAATCCTGACTGAATTGCTTGGGGTGATTTTATTTCCTTACAGGGCCATGCCATCAAAATGTGGGGGTTAAGATGTATGTAGAATGTGGGATCTAATATCTAACATTCATGATTATTGTACTCTCCCACTTACTGCAATTCCTTCCCTATAAAACAACCTTCACACTTAAAGACTAAAGCTGACCACACATATAGATTACACCTATAGATTATCTGCAGATTTTCTATGGTCAGATGGAAAAAGTGTAACAGATTCCTCCATCTATGCGAAAATGTGTGGATGAAGAAATCTCCCACTGGGCCAAGCTTCAGTATCTTGCTAGTCGGCCCCGCTAGCTCTGAAAATACCTGAACAATGCCTGCAGCCAATCAGATTGTTCAGGTATTTTGACTAGACTATTAAAGTTTACACAAGGGTGAGAATGACCTCTGCCCCTTCCTTCACTTTTAGTGGCTGAACAGAGAGGTGGTGGAGCATAGGAAAGGTGAGTATTTGCTGTTGGAGAGAGGGGCATTAAAGAAAACCTGGTACTTTTCTCTACATGGACTAAGCACACTCTTTTATGCTTCCTCATGTCCACAATAAATAATATAAGTTAAAAGTTAATATAAGTTAAAGCGGACCTTTACACTCAAAAGTCAAATTCTACCAATGCATCCCTCTATGTATGATGGTTAACCACTTGCTGTCCAGAGCAATTTCTTACCATTTGCTCGCACATGATAAAAAAAAAGATATTTTGGCTAGAAAACAGCTTAAAACCCCCAAACAATGATATATTTTCTGAAAGCAGAGGCCCTGTGTAATAAAAAAAATACTGGTTGCAATTTTTTATGTTGCACGGTATTTTTAGGATAAAATACACTAAAATATAATTTAGTGTACAGAAACAGAATATGATACCCAATTTTTTGATAAATGATAAAAGATGGGGTCAGGTTGGGTACCCAGATACCAAGGATGTCAAGCCTTAAAATGGCGTTCGCCCATGGAGCCACAAAAAACTTCAATACCCCAAATTTCCCATAGGGGACAGTTTAGTGCAAACAGTGATTAATGGCTCTAGAATTATTGCTCTTACTCTGACGTTCACTGCGATATGTAATATGTAGCGCAATTTTCATTTTTGCACATAGGCGCACCAACGTGTTTGCTCATTTATGTGCACGCATGTGGATGGCGGGGGACTTTACAAATTTTTTTAAATGTTACTTTCATTTTTTTTTTTGTAAACCGTTTTTTTTTACACTAACTGTATTGCTATCACATAGGGAGCTAACAAGTTCCCTATGTAATAGCAAATAGGGTGTGACAGGTCCTCTTTATGGAGACATCAGGGGTTTTCCAGACCCCTTATGTCACCTAGGGACCCCAACGAAGCTGAGGAAGCAGAGATCTTCTGGCTCTAAGAGCTGGAGAATGAAAACAGTGACATCGGAAGTGATGTAATACACATTACTTCTGGGTCCAGTGATTGTAGGAGAGTTCAGCAGCTGGGAGCCTGCTTATCTCTCTCCGATCGTCGCAGGGAGACTCACCGTGCCGGTCCTGGGTCCGCACATGCCGCCGATCAGTACAAACGATCCGGCGGCTGTATAGATGCTGGATCCCATGTATCTGAACAGCCATCGCCGGCTGTTTAAAATGACACCAAGAACACGTCTGCTGCAGCAGCTGTGTTTTTGGTATAACCACTTCTGCAGGACACGGTATATGTATGTATTGGGACCCGGAAGTGGATAATAATACCATAGAGATGTCAGGTGTAAAATGCTGTGATTTTGAAATACTTACACTTGCAGAGCATTCACTTCCTGCTTTGGAAGGGGAAAATTACTTCAGTATGTCAAAGCAATGCACACTGGGATTGCCTTGTCATCAGCAGAGCATTGCTGGGAAATCTCATCTATAATATTATGAAATCTCAGAGAAAGGCATTTTCCTCCCCTGAGATTATGTGCATGGTCACATGTCCTAGTCACATGTCTAGTCACATGTTCCAGAAATCAAGCAAGTAATAGGAGATCCACTAGTAATCTTCCCCTTAGTAAACATGGCCACTGTCAGAAGACTGGGGAAGAAAAGAGAAGTAAGGTATGCAAAGAATACAAAGTCGGCAATTATCTAGAAGTATGTGTTTGTAGATTGTCATTACTAAACATTTCTAAAGGTGTGTTTGTTGTTATTTTAAAGAGATGGGTAAAGGACTTTAGAGGCAGCTGCTCGTTTACAGCATAAAAACATGATGGACAAAATTTACACTGTGCTAACTAGTTTATGTAGCTTCCTCATTTCAGGCATGTTAGAGTACTGCAGATCCCATGATTACTGTATTTTCGATCTGCCATGCCTACAATTGTTGAATGAACTTGCCGGTCTTATTCAGGAGAAAGCCCCTGGTGCCACAGTTTATTGTGGAATTTTCAAAAGTGTGTGGCTGCATCTGTGTCACAAGAGATGTGTAGTGTAGCTGCTTAAGCTCTATGTAGGATTTTAAGTGTGATGTTAAGAATCATGGAAGGCTTGAAAAAGTAAGAAGCAAAAACATTTGTTAATGTATTCCTGTTATGCATTTTTACTCACTTTAGGTCTGTTTTGGGGTGGGCCTGACTTCCAATATCCCTCATGCTTAAAGTGACACTAAACTCAGAAGTTAAATTTAAAAAATGTATTTAGGCACCCTAATTATTAACAAATATTTGTTTATTGGCTGTAGATCCTCAAATCATCTCTGAATTGGTGCTGACACTGTCCTTCCTTCTGAAGGGTGACTACTTTTGTTCTCCATGGTCCCTGTGTGTTGTAAAGTAGCCACCGCTCCAAGCTCACTCCTGTGATGGACTGCAATATCAGGTTTAGTTTAATAATTTGTATCGATTATTATAGTCTGTCACAGGAGCGAGCTCGGAAACATTGACTACTTTACAACACACACAGGGACCATGGGGAACAAAAGTAGCCACCCCCCGGAAGGAAGGACAGTGTCAGCACCAATTCAGAGATGATTTGAGGATCCACAGCTGAGTGATACACAAATAACCTACATTTTTGTTAATAGTTAAAGGAGAACTATGGGGTCAGGGCTTTTCCTCATAGATCTCCTAAGGGTAACGTGAGGACACAAACTAGCTTCCTCCCGTCACCCAAAGCTCAGTATACTGTATACTCAGTATACTGAGACGGCACAGTCGGGACGGATCCCGACATTACTGTCGAGATCCACCCAGCTGCGTGATTGACAGCTGGCTCTGCCTATCTAGAGGCAGAGCCAGCTGTACCCGCCCCCTCCCCGTCTGTTTCCGCCAGTCAGCGCTGGAGGAGCGGACAGGGGAGGGGGGAATCCCTGCAGGGAGCCGTGAGTGACAGTCACGGCTCTCTGCAGGGATAAATCGAGAAGTTTGCGAGCGACGCTATGTGTTCGCTCTCTTCCCAATCTATTGAGCCGACCTGTGACCGTTTCATTGTCCCAGGTCGGCTAGAACTATGAGGCTCAGTGATTTTCACTCGCCTCACAGTTCTCCTTTAAGGTACATGAATGTATTTTTAAGATTTAACTCCTGAGTTTAGTGTCACTTTAAAATGATACAAAACAAATATACAGAAAGTAATCAATGATATTTAATTTCTCTAACTATATATTGATTTGTGTTGCTATATTTGTGAGGCGCTGTCTTTCTCTCATCTATCTTCTAATATCTTATATGGAAATTGCAGCACAAATACTGGATAATTCATTGTACCCAAAGACATCGAAGTTCAAGCAAATTATTAATGCTTAAAGTTTGTCAAATAAATTGTTTCTTTTTACAAATGTAGTATCACTGAATGTGTAAGTAATTTTGTTTGATTGAAAATTGAGTTTTCTGTCTTTCATATAGCGTTTCAGCAGGAGCTTCCCGTTGTGAGAAGTTAGGGTATATAAAATAAATGATGTATGGAGCTGTTGGAATGCGACTTTACTTGGCTACCTTATATCTAAGGAACATTAAACATAGGGCTCTCGTTTAGCAAATAAATAACCATTCATTTCAATAGCGCCAGACCCCGGACTTTTGTGCATATTCTGCAAAGATATTGAGAGGCCATTAGGGATTTAACATAAAATATATTGCCAAGGGGCTTCTTGTAGTCCTAGTCTTTCTGCCACATGGTGTGTTACTAATGTGCATAAATGGGCTTAAATGAATGTGTTGTCTATGTTGCATTTGAAATATGTATATATTTATATATTATTTTCTAATTGTGTTTAAAAACAAAACATTAAATATGTACCTTTTATTGGGTTGAAAATTTAAAGTATACACATAAATCAGCTTTAATTAAAAAGTCACTTGCTATGACAAGGAAATACTTATTACCTACAGTAAAAATATCACATAATTGCTTGTTTTACCACAATTATATTGATTACAACAGATCTATAATCAATATTATACAAGTTTAAAACAACCTATTTTCTCTTATTTTTTGCAACTCATACTAAATGATGATTGTTAATTATCAGTTAACAATTGTTAACTAATGTCTGCTCCCTGTGCATTTTGTTCATACTGAGAATTATGTCAAACCTTCTGATTTGCTGGTCTTTTTAACAGAAAATGGCAACAATGTTAGCTCATGCTCAGCATACATTCACTCAGCATATATTTTCAAGATTTCGTGCCATACCCATGTGACATAGGAAGAGTGATCCCATTATAAATCTATGCCAAACTAATAAAGCAGACACTCGGTCATTTTCTGTTAAGGAAAGGCCATCTTGTATTACTGTTATGACAAAATCAAGTGGTTTTAGTACTATAGTTGGCCAAGTCAGGCTGTGGGTGGCCCTGTCGGCACAGAAAATAGTTGGACAAGCAGTGACTGCAGCCATGCAGCTAGAGTCAATGCTCAGATACTCTGATAGCTGCAGGTTGCCGCTGTCAGAACATGATGGTACATTTTGAGCATTTTTCTTAATCCGCTCAGCTTTAGCTTTTCTCCTATTGAAATTTGCAGGTATATATGAAAACACCTGTCTTATCTTATGCTTAACAACCTGCCCACAATGGCTGTAAATTGTGTGGGAAACAGTATGGAAGTAATGCCCCCCAAAAAGTCAAGTGGCTGCCAAAAGGCTAGTCACCAGTATTACCTCTAGGTTCCCTGACCTGATGATCTTTTCCCCAGAACAAACCTACCATGTTTCATTCCTTGCTGTATCTCTGTGTAACGGGGCCATCTGGGTAAATGAGTGAAATTTTGCTTCCTCATGTCAGACCCTCATCTCTGATCAATGCTGTAATAATAAACCATGCTGTCATAGTCACAACTGAATGATGAAGCCCTTTTATTGAAGTGCTACCGTCCCGGTCACGTGATTATTTTAGTACAAATAATGCTAGAATGTGCTTTTCAACTGTTCAGACCACCAAAGTTGAGAAAATAGATAAGTGCACAGTTAGTAAAATTTAGCGTATATTTAGTAAAATATAAACAGGCTTCTGACTTCTCTGAACATCCCCTGTGCCCTCAACAGTTCTTTTGCTATAAATTCAGCCTAGCCCCTGATGATTGGTAAACTGTTGATTCCTCACATTAAAATACTAATTTGGGGTTGCTAGAGACATGACTTTCCTTGCAGAAGTAACAAAAAACAAACAAACACCTTTGTATTTGAGATCTGTTGGTGCCTACTTTTGATTTCGGAGGCCAATTATACATAGTGACAGGTGTACATTAACATAAACCTGTATGAACAAAGCAGTAGCTTCCCTCCCCAGCAGCACATACTTACCTTTTGCTCCTCCACTGCTCCATTTAGCCACCAGGCACAATGAAAGACAGCCAAGTGGAAGATCAGAGTTACTGCAGTTAGAGCTTACACAAGGGTGAGACTGACCTCCGTCCCTATGTGACAGCTCTGAGCCAATCACTGAGCACCAGCACTGTCACATGAAGTCATTTATATGCTCCTCCATACATTTATTCATCATAGTGACTGAACAGAGAGGTGGTGGAGTATAGGAAATGGTGAGTATTTGTTTCCGGGGAGATGGGCATTAAAGCAAACCTGGTGCTTTTCTCTACATGTACAAAGCAAAGATTTGTTCAAGATTTTACTCTGCTATGCTTCCAGTTGACCACAGTGAATATGGTGTTCCTAGGGAGCTGCTGGTTCTCAGCATAAAAACGATGGACAAAATTGGGAAAAGAGCTGCATATTCAGTAAAATATAAAGGCTTCTGACGTCTCTCAACATGCCCTGCACCCCCCAGGTAGAAATAAACACGAAGCAAAAAGAGAGGTTGAGGAGACACAGAATAAAGGAAAAAGTAACTAGGGGATCCCTGCACTGCAGATCCTCAGGAACAACGTCCTCCTTAGTATGCCCCTAGAAGAACAATAAGCACCACAGTTTTGACATCTCCAACTATCCTTACACTGCTCAGGAAGACACTCCAAATCTTGTGAGAATAGAAGTCAAAAAGGGCAGGAGTGTGTACAATATGCCCTAGATCAGCGGTCGCCAGCCTTTGGGACCTCATGGACCACTAAATTCATCATTTTAAATCCCGCGATCCACTAATATGAATTTTTAAAATATATATACAACATATATATTTATATATATATACTGTATATTCTCATATTTTTTGTTTCCTCATAAATATATTCTCGTGTGTGTGTGTATACACACACAGACACACACACAGACACACACACACACACACACACACATATGAGAATATATTTATATATGAGGAAACAAAAAAATATGAGAATATATATGTATATATACATAAAGTATATATACATACATATATGTGTGGCAATAGCACGGTATGATGTGGCATCAAAGTCACCCAGGACTCCCAGCAAGAGGGGCTGAGTGGCTCCAGGAATATACTTTTACCAGGAAAGAGCTGGTTTTACAACTCATTCTGGGTTTTCTGGATTATAGTTGGGATCCCGGAGTCGGGAGATTTCTAAGAGAACTGGGAGGGAAGACATCTCCATTCCTGGGTCTGGGCTTTGGTGGTGACCAGCACCGAATGATGGTGCACCTGTGCACAGCCCTTATGAGGAGGATGCTGGTTTAGGTTCAGGGTTCCAGCTGGAAGACAAGGGAGGTGTCTGTCCAGGAGTCCGGAGGACTCCAGCCTGGAACCAGCCTGTGTGGCACATCAGCTGGATACAGCCTGTGCGGGGTGAGGTTTTTAGTGATAACTGGAAGTCGGTGAGACTTGAAAGCATATTAGCTTGCTGTCTGTTATGTTTGAAGACCTCTACGAGGGAAACACCTGTGTGGACTTTTTTGTGTGACTTAATAAAAGTGGGTAAAGAAGCCCTTAAAAGAAGTGATAAGCAAGTGGACTCCGTCCTTAATGTGCTGCCATTGGAAGCGAGATCTCACAACACATACATACATAGGTGCAGGTGCGCCTGCAGGAGTGGCAGTGCTGGTAGAGGGAGGGAGGGAGCGGTGCCGCCCGCCGCGGCCCAGTAATAATATTAATTGTTTCCCCCCCTATCGAATCTGCCACTGGCCCTGCCGGCTGCACATGCCCCCCCTAGCTTCAGCACTGCTCCCAACCACCCCTCTGCCCCCCCTTCCCCCACACTGAGCCACTATTACCTGGCTTCGCCCCACTTTTTATATGTCCTGTAGCCTGCTCGTTCCAGGTATTGACGAGATGCCCCGCCACCTGCAGAGCCCACACTGTACCGAGAGCCGCACATACCTTGTGACAGCCGCTGCTTGAGTCAGTGAGAGGAAGCCCCGAAGCCTCTGTGCCGCTTCAATGACGGCCCAGCCTGCACGGCATCAGAGAGGCCCGGGGACCACCAACATTTTCTCACAGACCACCAGTTGGCGACCGCTGCCCTAGATGACCTCACCTTCAGCAAATGTCAGGAAAAGCACTGCTATTTTCCAGCAGGAATTCAAGACATCTTAGATTTTTTAAGGAACTGCTTCACCATAGTTAAAGTAAATCCAAACCCAACCAATAAAATCTCATATAAACTTTAGTATGTTAATGTGATTCCAGAAGATGTTTTCAATCTTTAAATCTGCAGGTTTCATTTAAAGAATACCTGGTGATCCTGCCATGAAGGTCTGTGCTGTTGCATTCTCTGTTAGGCTGTGAAAGTGTCTCCTAGTTGTGCCATTACCCTCTCAAATTAACACCTGGTGAAACTGCAAGCGGTCATGCTGACACACTATGTGAAGGCATGACCCACTGTTGTCACTATCATGATGTAAGTTGAGAGCTATGATGGGGTTTAGATCTTCTTTAACCCTATGAGCTATTCCCTAAAGTACAGCAAATCTTCACTTTTTTTGAGTATAGGTCCACTTTCATACTCTATACACAGTGTAGTTATTGCAGGTGTGATCAGCTTTGCTCTTGTCTTGTGAAACTGAGCTATGTATATGCAGTCTAAATGTTTTTTGAAATCCATTTATGGTTTATCTTGTTAGATATGGGCTTTTGCAATGCACCAGGGAAATACTATAAAAGTGAAATAAATACTTTCCTCATTCATTATTCAGATTGATTTGCCACATTGTAATGGCTCAAACTGAGGCAGAAGCTTGACTTGGTGCAGCAGTCATTCTGAAGTGTAGGAACAGGTGTTTATCTTGCTACATTCCTTTTCAGGGTTAACAATATCCTGTCCATTGTCCCAGTACTCAGTACCCTAATGGAAACCATAATGGAAGCCTTAAAATAGTATTAAACCCTCAAACATTTTTCAATGATGAATCCAGATCAAACAAATCTACATTGCCCCATAAATGATTTCTTTAAATTTCTGACAAAGCACTTACAGTTAGCATGCTTCTAAACAGCTGGCTCCACCTCTCTTAGCTCTGCTTCCCTGAATTTCCTGTCAAGTTCAAGATCACAAGGTCCAGCACAGTCTCCAGCAGATATTCATCTACTAGTCTGGAGAAGGGAGGAAGGAGCAGCTGGGAGCAGGGAGGAAGGAAGTGACTTGCCTTGCTGTGCCTGTCCGTTTGTGGAGATACACAGCTTACTAACACACACACATGGGTGGCTCCATGCCACCTACCATCCTAAAACAGGATATCAGGGCCAGTGCTCAGGGGACCAGCTGATTCCAAAGGAAACTAAAACTATTACACATTAAGGAGCAGCATCCATTGTAAGTGATTTAATTAGCAGTTGAAATAGCTTAAAAACCTTTTGACTTTAATATTACTTTCCTCTTGCACTTCACCCTAATACATATTTTACCATATATTACTTTTTACTAGGGTTGTGGAAATTAAAGATTAATTTCTCGATTATTCGTTAAACTTTTTGATCGATTAAAATTATTTTGATCACTAATGAAAACACTCACCTCTCTGCCGGCTTCTGGGAGTCCCGTAGGCGATCCGGTGATGTCATGGACATCGACGTCACCGGACTCCTCCGTCCTTCCCCAAGTGGCTCCGTCGGCTAACGAAGGGAAAGGGGAGGAGTCCGGTGACGTCGATGTCCGTGACGGCTAGGGAAGGGCGGGAGTCCGGTGACGTCGATGTCCGTGACGGCTAGGGAAGGGCGGGAGTCCGGTGACGTCGATGTCCGTGACGTCACCTGACTCCTCCCCCTTAGCCTTCGTTAGCCGACGGAGCCACTTGGGCCGGTGAGGTTGCCCAAGAAACCTGTTCTGCACGAGCGCCAGCCAAGGCATTGGCCTATACACATACAGCACAGCAATGAAGTAATAAAATGAACTAGGATCACACTAATGCAGCACGTTATTATTCTGAGTTGCCCCACTCAAGCGGCGGCCATATTGAGTGGGGCATGTGAGATTAATAACGTGCTGCATTAGTGTGATCCTAGTTCATTTTATTACTTCATTGCTGTGTTGTATGTGTATAGGCCAATGTAGTTGGATTTGTATGTGCATTATAATTAATCGAAATTAATCGATTAATAAACATTTCGATTAATCGAACACGAAAATTTTAATCATTACCAGCCCTAGCATGAGCCCTAAAAGTGCAACTGAAGCCAAAACGTGTTTTTCGTTTTGGATAGAGTGGAGAGGCATTATTACATCTGTCAGTTTTTTATTGCTTTCTGTGTCCCTTTTAGGGAGATTCGCCCTCTCTATTAGCCCTGGTTACTGTTATCACTGTAAAGTAAAAGAAGATCCCACATTTTGGGTTGTCAGCAGAACAGGAATAGATCTTCCAATTGCACTAGTTCTGGTAACTCTGCTTACCAACATGCATTTCCCTTACTTTGGAAGGATTTTCTCGCTCTTACTGTTGTGGCTATCAGACAAAAAGTGAAGGGAAATCTGGGAAACAGATGGCAAAAAAGTCAACAGGGGTTATAACCATTCCTTACACTATCCAGAACTAAAGAAAACGTTTTTGCTTCAGTTCTGCTTTAAAACTTATCCCCCTCCAAACACTTAACCTTAAACCTTGAGCTAATAACACTTTCCCTGACACCTAACACATACCTTTACACTTAACCCCTAAAATGAGACCTTAACTAACAAATCCTGTGGTAGGAACATCTTCAGTGCACTTGCCTAAAAATGCCAGGGTCAAGAACTACTGATCATTGGGAAGGTGATTTCCTGAGAGTGAATGGACACATAACCTAATTATGTTGAGACCTGCTAATGTCACAACAGCTGCAGTTTTGGCAGCAGAATGTCAGGAATACTGTTGTTATTCATAAGCATGTTACTGAAGCTAATTAGGCCAATACACCATAAACTAATAATCTGTGAGATCAGTTCACTCATTTACAATGTATGCTATGTTGTAAAGGGCACACCTCCTTCAATACCAGATGACAACTGCTGCAGTATTCGCTGCCTTTAGCAGCCATCTTTCAAGGATGCTTTATATATTGTGCACTTGTATTAAGATGCTCTTAGGAACCTAATAGATTGGATTATTTGGTTTTAACAAAGTTAGGGACAAGCTAGTAGTCATTCACGCTGAAGATGCATAGTTGGTTCCAAAGGGGAGACAGAAACATGGCTAAAGAGATTATCCTAAGGTTGTTCTTGGGGTTACCAAAGCCCATTACTAAAGCTGAAGTGAAGAGTACGCATATAATGCCTTCACTTGTTCCCTCCTCCCCCCTGATAACATGCAATTACAATTTTTCGATCAAATAATTTTGTCTTTCAAGAAATACCTCTTTTGAGAACCATTGATGTCATCACAGAGTCTGTCTGATGCTCTTTGCTCTGAGTTTGGTGGAGGGGCCTGCATACTCCTGTAGATGTCACAGCTTTTTGCCTCGGATCTTTTTCAAAAGAATTATATGAAGAACATACTGCCGGAATCCCTCTAGATGTGACCTCAGCTGACTGATTTACTCTGATTGCAGGCACATCTAATGGGATGCTGGGATGTGCTCTTTTACATAAAGCTCTGGATCAAAATTATTGACGGCAGAGAAAGATAATAGGTGGGGTGGGGTGGGCAACAAGATACGCATCGGAGAGAAGTGGTATATGAATGATGGAAGTAATTTAGACAGGAAATGAAAGTGGACTCAAGATAGCTGCTGAAGGTTATATTGTTGAGATGCAAGTTTACAGGGAATTGAGAGTTCAATTTCAACACAGGAGATGACTTTCTACAAGTGTGGGAAAAAGGTAAGGCTGGAGTACCAAGCCTTACCTTGGTAAGGTACCAAGTCTTACCTCTCTCCAGACAGAGTGTGCTGCAGAGACATATGAACACAGCCAAGGTTAGGGCAGGTGGGTTACTAGTGAGGTCCAGCAGATCAAAGGTCAGGAAAAAGCCAGTTTATAGAAATCAGCAACAGGGATGTAGCAGTGCTTAGGCAGACTGAAAGCAGGCAATGGAACGAGAGACAGACAAACTAGGAGATAGAAACAGGAATATAGAAGACAAAAACATGTATTCAGCAATGACAGGATTATAAAGGAACACTACGAGAACCGGAAGGATGACAACAGCAACAATAAACACTACAATAGGGAATCAGACTATGGACTGCAACTGCGAGAGAGTGTGGAACATTCAGAAGATGTTTGCTTGGCCATGACCCGTATTGTGCACAACTCCCTTGAAAGGAGAAATAGGGCGGGTATTCTCATCCTGGAGCACAAGAAAGAAGCTGGATAGCAGCAACAGTTTTTACATCAGAACCCAAGATGAACAGGATAAAAACAGCCAGCGCAAACAGGAGAACAGACGCTTTCAGGAAAGAAGGGGGATCACAGCAAGAAACAAAAGAAGACTCAGCAGGAGAATACAGTGCTAAGAGTCCATCACCAGTCAACTCCTCATGCCTGACCATGACACATAAGCAGGAGCAGCTCTAGATGATCTGGGCAACTGAGTGAACCTTCCACAGGTAGGTTCCATAGATATACTGTATTTACCAAGTCACACAACAGACATCTCCGCTTTGATAAAACGCATGATCTTCTTTTTAAGGACATGGGGGTTGGGACACAGCTGTGATTGTTAATGTCACTTTAACAGATATAGAATTAATTATAAATGGTGGTTTGTGGGTAATTTTAAAGTAAAGTCTGGCATTCCTCTTGCTATCCAATCTAACCATACCTGTGCACAGAAGCTGTTGTGAGCTTGTTATTGCTACTTTTCTCATGTTACAGCTTTCTAGGAATCTCTAGAAAACTATGTGTAAAAACTCTGAAAATCCTATTTAGGTATCATCACTTTAGCTCAATCCTATCTTCCCCCATTGGCTGGAAGTATGATATCTATTTTTTTGGGCGAAAAAAAATTTCTGCCCCGGGCGCCCAGAACTCTGGTTACGCCACTGCTTACAAACCAATATATACTGTTGTTAACAGATGAAGATGAGAAAACAGCTGCTACCACAGATAATATGAAAACATCAGATGAAAGGCCCATAGTATTTTTGTAGTCTGTGCTATGCATACATGCTTTCTTTTCTTTTTGCATGAAATGAGCTTAAGTCACAGAATGACCTAAATTGAAATAGACATTAGATTTACATACTGTACCTTGAGTTATTGGCTGAAGATGCTGTGTTTTCTCAATTAAGAATTTAAATGATACATGATCATACATGCTGAGAAGCTGATGAGCTGTGCAGTAGGTCTGAATTGAGGTCATTTCAAGCAGTGTCATCTTTTTGGACACTTAGACAGTGTTTGTTTACTTGTTTTTGCATCTCATCTATACCCTTTCCCATTTTTTGGCTTACTGCCATTCTAGTTATTACCTGTTAAAACATTATTATGAATTATCTTAGTAGCACACGGTACATATGATCTCAGGATGTAAAACGCTGCTTAAGTTATATTACAGTTAAAAAAAATCACTTACAATGGAAGCTGCTCCTTGATGTTTAATAGTTTTAACTTCCTGCAGAATCAGCTGATCCCCTGAGCACAGCCCCTGATATAGTGTTTTAGGGTGGCTCCTTTCCCTTGCAGGGTCCTATGGAGCCACCCTTGTGTGTGTTAGTAAGATGTGTGTCTCCGCTAACATATAGGCAGCTTCATCTACAATACACAGTCAAGGTCATGCTCCTTTCCTCTTCATGTCCCTAGAAACAAATGTATTTTGTATTCAGAAGAACATATGATGTAGTGTTTATTAAATAAATATGTTTACATTTTTGTTTCTATTTTTTATCAAATAAGCTTATTTTCTGCATTTGTACCAAACTTATGCAAACAGAAGACATACATGTCTGGTGCCTCGGATATTCTGTGGTTTGTCCCAAGTCAGTTTTATCTCCTACTTCCATGTATTTTGTCAGCTTGTTATAAATAAATTGGGGACATCTCTTAGAATTGGACGCAAAGGTCTAGCAAACTGTAAATTTCATAAACAAACAGCTGTTGGGAATATGCTGTAATAGCTGCTATTAAAATCCATTAGCAATCTCGAGTTCCTTCAATATATGCATCATTTATTCAGCACTTCCATGAGTTTTTACAGAAAGAAGATTAATAAAATATGATAGTGTTACTTCCTGAAGCCAGTACATATTCTTTTATTTTCAAATTAGATATTTGTTGGATTATGGGTAGGAACATACACAAACACAGGAAGAACAAATATCAAACTTGGTAATACTTTGTTTATCATGTCACAAAGATCAGTTGAGTAATTATGATTTCTAAAGAAGCATCCTTAACTTCAGTGATCCTTGCCCTTCTTCTTGTGCATGTAAGGCATGTATATATATAGATCTATATATATCTATATATATCTATATATAT